>NC_058411.1:136037138-136055796 GCF_002201575.2 Neomonachus schauinslandi
GCAGGGGAATAGAAAACACCATATACTAGAGATTTAGGGTATATTTTAATCTGTTAGAAGAAACTATCTCAAAATTTTAAAGAGAGAATAACTGATATATATATGCCAAAAATACGGGTAACTACTATGAAGGGATAGAATATGACTCTAAAAATGAAAAATAAAAATGTTTTTTTTAAAAAAAGGCATTGATAAGATGTTGGTTGAAAAA
Organism: Neomonachus schauinslandi; assembly: GCF_002201575.2. NCBI lineage: Eukaryota > Metazoa > Chordata > Mammalia > Carnivora > Phocidae > Neomonachus > Neomonachus schauinslandi. The sequence continues at coordinate 136,037,350 of NC_058411.1, forward strand.
GGGAAAAAGAAAAATTCAAAAAGAAAAAAAAAGAAAAAAGACAGTTAAAAAAAAAATTAACTTTGAAAGACTAAAGAATGAATTCTATGTGCAGTATTCCCCTAGCGCTGGAGTTCTGCCGTTCTCATTGATGGGTAAACTTGGTCTTGGCTGGCTGTTCTCGCTGATCTTCTGGGGAGGGGCCTGTTGCCGTGGTTTCCAAATGTCTTTGCCGGAGGCAGAATTGCCCCGCCCTTGCCCCCTCCCGGCTAAGTAATCTGCTCGGGTTTGCTCTCTGGGGCTTTTGTTCCCTGCCAGCTTTCCGTACAGCTTTGGAGGCGGAGAGTGAAAATGGCGGCCTCCCAATCTCCGCCCCAGAGGAGCCGAGAACTCGGGGCCCCGCTTCTCAGTGAGCCCCCAGAGCAAAGCCGTCAGTCACTCCCGTCTCCCCGGTCTCCGGCTGCACTCCGTGCTCACCCGGCCTGTGACCGTGCGTTTCTATCTCTGGCACCCAACCCCGGGTGTAGTCTCTAAACCCAGCAGATCCCTGCGGTGCACTCCCCCGCGGCTCCTCCTGGGGGAGAAAGGTGAGTCTCCCCGGATCTGCCGCTTGTTGGGTCCCTGCTGGAGGAGCAGGGGCCCGACTGTGCCGGGGATCACGGTTTATGGCAACCCCGAGCGAGAGCCCGCGCCTGGGCTCCGCCTCTGCAGCCGGCTTCCCCGATCCGACACCTGGGAGCTCTGCCGCACTCAGGCACCCCCGGTCTTTCTGTGACCCCGAGGGTCCTGAGACCACACTGTCCCGGAGGGTTCCACCCCCCGCTTAGCCACCAGAGTGACGTCCCTCGGCGGAGTGCACTTTTAAAAGTTCCAATTTTGTGCTCCGCGGCTCTATCACTTGCCAGAAGCGGCCGACAGAGGCCCCTCCCCCACCATCTATCCTCCCGAATATCGCCTCGGATTCACTTCTCTGCACGTCCTACCTTCCAGAAAGTGGTCGCTTTTCCGATGAGAGAGCTGTTGCTCTTCTTTTCTTCGATCTCCTGTTGAGTTTGTAGGTGTTCAGAATGGTTTGATCCCTATCCAATTGAATTCCTGAGAGGAGATGAAATCCAGGTCTCCTACTCCTCCGCCATCTTGCTCCGCCCCCCAAAATAAAGAAATATTAGGTGTCAAAGTCACAAGACATGTACAGGGCTTATATGCTGAAAACCATGAAATGCTGATAAAAGAAATCAAAAGTGAGCTGGACAAAGAAAAGGCTATCTCATGTTCATGGATGTATTGTTCATGGATATAATTGAGATGTCAATTCTCCCAAAATAGGTATATAGCTTTAACATAATACCTGTCAAACGTCCAGCAAGAAGATCTGTAGATCTTCTTGTAGATCTATAGTAAGCATGCTTACTGTGAAATATATGCAAAGTAAAAGGGGCTAGAATAGCTAAAACACTTTTGAGAAATAAGAATGTAATGGGAGATGGGTGCCTGGGTGGCTCAGTCGTTAAGCGTCTGCCTTCGGCTCAGGTCATGATCCTGGGGTCCCGGGATCGAGTCCCACATCGGGCTCCCTGCTCGGCGGGAGGCCTGCTTCTCCCTCTCCCACTCCCCCTGCTTGTGTTCCTGCTCTCACTGTCTCTCTCTGTCAAATAATAAAATCTTTAAAAAAAAAAAAAAGAATGAAATGGGAGAAATCAATCTACTCTATATCAAGACTTATATATAGCTACAATAATCAAGGCTGTGATATTGCTTGATGGATAGAAGTACTGATCAGCAGAACATAACAAAAATCCCAAAAATAGACCCACCAAAAAATGTCCAGCTGATTTTGAAGAATACAAAAGCAAATCAATAGAAGAAGGTTAGCCTTTTGAATAAAAATGCTAGAGAAACTGGATATTCATAAAGAAAAATGAACCTCAGCTCTATACAAAAATTGTCAAATTTGATCATGTGCTTAAATATAGAAGGTAAGTGTATTAAACTTTTAGAAAAAAGATCAGAGAAAAATCTTCAGGATATAAGGCTAGGCAAAGAGTTCTTAGACTTGATACCCAAAGCATGGTACATGAAAGGAAAAAATAATAAATTGGATCACATCAAAAACAAAAACTTAAGCCTACAAAAGACTCTGTGAAGAAGATGAACAGACATGCCACAGATGGAAAAAAATATTTGCAAACCAAATATCCTACAAAGGACTAGTATCTAAAATATATAAAGAACTTTCCAAACTCAAGAGTAAAAAAAACATTCCATTTGAAAATTGGAAAAAGACATAAGAAGACATTTCACTGAAGAGGATATTCAGATGTCAAATAAACATATGAAGGTATGATTAACATCACTAGCCATTATAAAACACAAACTACAACCACAATGTGCTATCATTACATATCTATCAGAATGGCTAAAATAAAAAACAGTGACACTACCAAATGCTGATGAAGATGCAGAGAAACTGAGTCACCCATATATTGCAGGTTTGATACAAAAAGGAACCACCATTCTGGAAAACATTTTTGGCAGAAAAATACTAAAGGTACAACTACCATACAACTCATCAATTACACTTCTGAACATTTACCATAGAAAAATGAAACTCTATGTACACACGTCCACACACATGCACACCCTGTACATGAACTCTTATAGCAGCTTATTTGCCCCAAACTGGAAACAACACAGATGTTCTTCAAGAAATGGAGGCTTAAACAAACTGTGGCGACAACGACATTATGGAATACCATTCAGCTATGGCTGACGGATACATGCAACAACCTGGATGAATCTCCAGATAATTATGTTGATGGAAACAAGCCATGTCAAGAAGTCACAGACTATATTATTTCATTTATATAACATTATTGAAATGACAAAATTGCAGAAGCAGAGACAGATTAGTGGTTGCTGGTGATTAAGCACAAGGGATTGGAAGGAGGCAGAGGAAAGTGAGGTGTCTCTACCTTGATGGCATCAATAATAATATCCTGGTTGTGATACTGTACCATAGTTTTGAAAGGTGTTACCAATGAAAAGACTGGGGTAAAGGGTATGTGGGATCTCTATATTATTTATTAAACTGCATGTGAATCTACAATTATTTCAAAATAGAGAGTTTAATTAAACTTTAAAAGAGACAACGAGAGGCACTTAATGCCTTAAGAGCATGCAATAGGGGATATGGCTCAACTGAAGGATATCAAGAAGGGCTGCCCTAAAGAATGGGTTGGAGTGCATTAGGAAGTGGAAAGTGAAGACAGCATATATATGACACTCATCTTCGGCAGTTGTAAAGCAAGTAGATCTCCTCACCTGCCCACCAAATCTTAACAAGTTATATGGAGGCCTTAACTGATTCTCAAAAGGTCTCAACACCACATATCTATCTTAAGGCCATGTCCTTGAGGCAGCTTCTGGGAGCAAGAAAGGCAATTGGAACACATCCCAAGGACAGAGGTTGGGGTGAGGAGCCTCTGATTGCCTGAGTCCAGCTGGTGGTCCACTGGTGGACCTTCCCTAACATACAGCTTTTCAGTTCAGTTTTCGTGGGCTAGGCCCTGAGCTCCAAGTGGAGGGATACACACAAAATGGATAAGCACAATTGCTGCTCCTCAGGAACTGACTATCACACGAGAGAAATGGATACACATACTGATAGTGATAATATCAAAAAGCACATACAAGCTGCTGCACAATATAGACATGTGATGGTATATGAGCCCTGCCTACCTCTCTGATTAGTATCCTCTTCATAGTGGTCTTTAGTCAACCTATCAACACATGGAACAGCATCATTGTGACTAAGAGCATGTTACTTAAAACCGCAGAAATCAGGATCCAAATCCTGGTTCCACTACTTACTAGCTCTGTACCTTTGGCTTTAGTAGTTCGATTTTCTTGTTGTTATTGTTTTGTTTTCCTCCTTAATTGCCCTCTTTGGGATTATTTGGCTGTAAACTACAGTCTTATTTTTCCTCTACACTGATTTAAAAATTATACAGTTACTTTAGAATCACGCTGTCCAATAGTGTATCTATTAGCCACTTAAATTTAATTTTAAATTAATTAAAATTAAATAGATTTAAAATTAAGTACCTCAGTCACATCTAGCCACATGTCAAGACCTCAGTAACTACATTTGGGATATAACTCTGTTTTGAATAGTGCAGATCTACAGAACATTTTCATCACACTGAAAACTCTACTTGACAGTGCTGCTCAAGAAATTTTAACATGCATATTTACTGTAAAATGTAAAGTTCACCAGAGTCTGCCTTTTTCTCAAACAACACCAGTACTTCATATGCTTTCATTCTTAACAACTAACCCCCAGCTGACTTATCTTTTTTGTTTGTATTTTAGTTCAATATTTCTTTTTAAACACACAAACTATATATTGCTCTTATTGTTTTAAACCATCAATATTTGTTCAGATTTACCTGCCTGTTTACTGGTGTCCTTCTCTCTGTTCCTCTTGTAACTCAGATATTCCTCTTGGTAACACTTTTTTTTCCTGAGATTCCTTCTATAGGAGTTTCATTCAAGCAAATCTTCTGCTAGTTAACTCTTTCGATTTCTGTTTGTCTGAATCTTTTTACTTTCTTGATCCTGGAAGAGATATTTTAAAGATTTTATTTATTTATCTGTCAGAGAGAGAGCACAAGAAGCGGGGGAGCGGGAGAGGGAGAAGCAGGCTCCCCACTGAGCAGGGAGCCTGGTGCAATGCTTGATCCTAGGACCCTGGGATCATGACCTGAGCCAAAGGCAGACGCTTAACCGACTGAGCCACACAGGTGCCCCTGGAAGAGATATTTTTAAAGGAAAAATAATTTATTTTAACTTTGAAGATAAAATTTCACTTTCTTCCTGATTCCACTGCTTCTTCTGTGAAATCAACTATTAATAGCCATTTCATTGTAGGTAATCTTTTTTTTTCTCTGACTGTTTTTCAGAACTCCTACATGTCTGTTGTGTTTTACACTGTGTTTCATTGAAATGCACTTAAGAACAAATTTGATTTTATCTATTTTAGATGTGATTTAGTGGCCTTTTTGTACTTAATGATTGATATATTTCATTAGCCATTAGCAGTGGAATTATTGGTTTTCCTTCATTCTCTTTATTTTCTCCCTTTGGGATTCCAATTAGATATATATTGTACCTTCTCACTCTATCTTCTATATCTCTTCGACTCTGATATTTTCCATCTCTTTGACCGTTTGTCTATATTCTCAGTAATTTCTGTTCTATAGATTGCAGTTCATTAATTCTCTTGTGTCCTCCATTGTACCAATTCTCTATCCGTCTGTGTCCAAACTATGATATAACTTATTATACATTACTATGTTATTTATTTTTAGAATGATCAATTTGGTTCTTTTTCCTATTCATCACATTAATCTTGAAAGACTCTTTTTCTTTTATCATACTACCTAGCCTAATTTCTTCATATTTCTTAAACATCCTTCTGATACTCTGTATCTAAATTCTAATACATGAAGTCTTTATGGGTCTATTTATGAATTTGTTTTTTGTTTTGTTTTGCTGCTTAAACTTGCTCATCTTGACTTTTCCTCTTCATGTGTTTTAATTTATTTTTTATTGTAAGTTATGTTCTTTTTATCTGTGGAAATTCTTTGAAGCCTAGGTTTTTATTCTTCCACGAGATTTGATTTGCTTTTGCAAGTCACCTGGGGAATGGCTAACCTTGAATTATTTAAATATGTATATTTAAGCTTGGGTTTTGTTTCTGTAGGTCACAAGCCTAGAATAAAGACGTGCAAATAGTAATTCTTAAAGTATACTTTTATCCCTAGTTTTTGAGTGGTCAGTGAAAAACCTTGCATATATCCCTACTGTCTTACTCAGCAGAATTTTTTTTTCCTATTTTACATCATCTGATATCAGTCTTTATAAGTCTCAACTTTATCCTGGTTGTCTCTGTTTTTGCTTCCTGTCCTATGTTGGGCCAGCCTTTGGTTTATTTTTCTCATATACATGGTCCATTGAAACTCAAAGTATAAACTGCCATGGCAAGTGCCAGATCCTGAAGATTTGTGTACTTATTTAATGCCTAATCCTTAAGGAATTCTCTTATTTTTTTTCCCCCAGATCAGCCATGCAGTATTTATCCAGTACATGTAGTTCTATACTGGGAGAAATTTCTATGAATTCTAATCCACCATATTTCTCAGATTCCTATTTTATAAGGATGCCGTTGCTCTGAACTGGAGAGTTTAAGTTAAAGTGAGATTAAGAGTCAAAACAGGAGGATATGTTAGGATTTGTTGAAATAGTCTGGGCAAGAAATTGAAATTTCAACTGCTATGGACTTGATAAAAGTAGAGAATAAGGGATGGATTTGAGAGATATTGAAGGAGTCATATCAACATTATCTGTTGTGAATTGGATGTAGATATTGAAGAGAGGTGTTTGGGATGATGCCAATGTCTAGGATACTGTCCGCCTTGTGTAACTACATAGATGGTACTGATCACTGAAAGAGGAACAGGTGGAGAGAGTAAAGATGATGGGCTCAGTGCTTAACCAAATGTGGTGACTTCAAGACTTCCATATCGTATATATGGGCCTAAGGGTCTAAGCTAGAAGTCAGACTCTAAACTAGAGATATGAACTCACATGTCACTCACATGTGATATAACTAGGGTATAGACAAGGTTGCCCAGGAGGAGGACATAGAGTGGAAGAAAAGTAGGTCCAGGATGAAGGCTTGAGGACTTAAAGCTCTAATGACCAGGCAGAGGAGGATGAACTTACAGAGACACAGTGGCACAGCCAACAATTTGGAAGGCAGGCAAGGAGAAGAGGGTTGCCTTTGATCACTTTTCTTCTTATACCTAACATCAGCCATATCAACCTTCCTACCATTCCATATGTGCTTTGATTTTCCTTGTCTCCATGCTTTTGTACATGCATGCTCTTCCTTCTGCCTTGAATCCTTCCAGCGTCTTCTCCTTTCCACTGTTCACTATTGTTCCTGATGAACTCTTACACATCCTTTAGGGTCCAACTCAAATATCAGCACTACTACATAGTCCTTCCTAAACCTTGTCCTAATCCTGTCCCTCACGGGCATGGTTCTTGGTCCTTTCCTCTGTCCCCACTGCATGTATCAGATGATATTTCAGTTATCTTTCTGCCATCTGATGACAATGGATTTCCCCTGAATTACAGGGCTGGTGTCTTTTACAGCACTTCCTCCAGGGCAGTTGGTTCACAGAGGAACTATTTTTTTAATAAAAAGACATAACCTGGGTCTCCAACAAGGTGCAGGAAGCATTTGGACAGAGAAGTCAGCCCACAAGCTGGCAGTAAAAAGACCTAAGGTGTCCATTCAGTGAAAATCAAGGCAGTTTGGGGCTGCTAATAGGCATCAGCCAATGCACGCACACTCACTATACCTCTCCTCTTCCCTTCCACCCTTATTCATAAGGCTGTTGCCTTAAGTGACATCTTCTTTTCCTATTCTCTTTAAAGTCTTACCTATATGTTCCATTCAATCATATTTTGCTTAAAGGAAATATTAAGGGGTGGGCATTAAAGTCCGTATGAGGGACACATCATGTGATTTCTCTTTAATCCTTTTTCTTGCTAAAGAATTTACTGCAGATAACAACACTGAACAAATCACATGAATTACACTAAGCAAGGTAAGCAAGTACATGGCATGAAGATTAATGAGTCAACGTTAGGGTGAGTGCCCTTCACAAGGTGGCCAGAGAAGGGAAGAGGGCTTGGGGTAGAACTAGAGCTGTCTTTAAGCAGAGAGAAGCTGGGGAGGAATGAATCGGAAGGGAATCCCTAAAGATGTTACAAGGTATGGATAGAGGAGATGGGGAGTGAGGGAAATCTAGCAGTTGGAAGGGGTGGGACATCAAAAAGAGCCTTTGGTGGCATTGGTGTGGGTCTTTACAATGCTCTCAGTGATGCTCGGGATTGTGGGGGGTGTTCCTGGATCAGGTTACTTGGAAAGAGGGGACCAAGGGGCAGTTTCAAGACTGTTTGGGTTTTCTTCCCAGTGTTAATGCTTATTATGACTGAAATGGAATAACAAGCAGCTTGTGCTGCTGACATCACTCCACAGAAATTGGGACAATGTCAGCAATCTGAAGCAATTCTTTGGGGTATAGGGGAAAATGTCACATTGAGTTCTACTGGGCCTGGGATAAGAGAACAGTGACCTTGCATGAAATCGTGACAGATGGCCTTCTATCAGCACCCATCAGCCATAGCACCCAGAGCCTAGGACCCTGAGTTTAGCATTCAACTTTTTCTAGCATTTTCCCACACATATCTTCTTACTCCTCATTTCCCATTATTTTCCTAATAATTCATTTCATAATTTTCCCAATCCATGCCTCCCTGGCAAACACAACTGCATGTGGTTCTACCAACTTGCATGTGCCTTCCAATGGCCATCACGTCATTGCTCTTTTTTCCCTCTTGGAATGCTCACCTCTCAGCTGATCTACCAAATACAGCCTCTTCTATGGGTCCTTTACCAGATGCCCTGTCAAACCACCTTTTTTATGACATACATGTACGTGCATGTATGTATATTCCTATCTACCTATGAACTCACACCCAAGTTCCCGGCAGCTCAAGGCGGAGCAGATAGAACACAAACACTGAACCTAAGTAAACAGGGTCAGAAGCTGGCTGTGTCACTAACTAACTCCATGATCTTGGGATTTTTACTTAAGCTGTCTAGGCCTCAGTTTCCTCATCTATTCTATGTGTACCACAGGGTTTTAGGGACGATTAAATAACCTAACATAAATAAAACACTTATCACAGTTCCTGTGCATAATAAATGCTGATTCTAGTCCCCTACCCCTTATGTAGAATTGACTGTCCACTGTCCTAAAGATATGTCCCTCCCTCACTATTTTGTAAGCTCCAGAAGTAATGCTATGGTTTTTGTTGTCCTTTTCTTTACCTCCCTACAGAGGATTTCCCACTCAACAAACCAGAGACAAATGAAAGAACGAGCAAACACACAAGTAGAAGAAAATTCCATCCCTACTTCAAGTTTGTCTGAACTGCTTCCTGAGACATGAAATTGTGGTATTTTAAACAGAAACAAAAGCCAATGACTCTGCTGAGTTATTTTTGCTATTTTAGCCCCAAAGACTAAAATGACTTTGTAATATGCATGAAGGGAAAACTGTACTTTTAAAGGTTGTGGGGAAGGAAATCTAGGTGATATGTCTCAACTAACTCAAAAGAGATTAAGAGCTTTGCTTCAACCCTATATTCGTGCAAAGACCAAGCATGGAATTATCATTTATTACAAAGTACTTCCCTCTGTACTCTGACTTTAACCCAGTTCTCCAAGAGCTTCCCCTCTCTGCGCCATGAGAGTCCCCTCTTTGTAGAAAAGAAACAGTGGTGGCTTCGAAGTGGAGGGAATGAGAAAAGACTGGATTCCTCTATAGCTCCCTTCCAACTCAAGAAATGGAGTTCATTCCAAAGGACACACAGCACCTTCCCATAGAAAGAGCAGTTGCTTCATTACTAACCTCCCTTTCTCTCTGGGAATAAATCAAAAAACCCATGGAAATGTCATCCCCTGCACTGGCCCTGCTTGGCCAAGCCTGATCTGAATTTTCCTCATGGATTTGAAACAGGCAAATGTGGGGAGTGTAAGGAAGTAAAGCGAGAGGAATTGCTGTTCTAAGGAGCTCAAGAGGAGCTAACTGTTGCTCAAGATCTTATCAGGTCTTAGTTAGAGGCATCATTTAAACTCTGGCTCCTGGTGCACTGGCTGCAGTGGAGAACAGCCTTCTCCTCCTTCCCAGCCCTTCCCTATGCCCATGAACACTGCCGAGAAAAGGCCCTTCTTGAGGGGAATCCGCACCTGGTGAGAGACCAGGAGTGAGGATCAGTCATCTGATCGCAAACCTGGGAGGGCCACCTAGCCCCAGCTCCCCACCCTCAAAGCCTAAAGAACCACAATTCGCGGCTGGGGTTCAAGCATCTGCATTTTCCAAGTCCTTTCATTTTCTCTGTAGCATAGAAGAGTGAGATAGAGCCTGAAAACGGGTTAGGACTATCCCACACTGCCTGAGTACGTGTCCTGGCTCTCCACCAACACACTTCAGGTGTATCATTTGTTAACGTCTGTAAAGCACTTAGAACGGTGTCTTGAACATAGTAGGCATGACATAAGACATTGTTAAATAATACTAAATAAATACTGTTGCTTTGGCCTTTTGTCTGATCCAGCAGTTCTCTGAGTATAGTGCTGAGACCAGAAGTCTCAGCATCACCTAGAAACTTGTTAGAAATGCACATTCCTGCTGCCCAACCCCAGACATTTTAAACCAGAAATGCTAGAGGTGGGGCCCAGCAATCAGTCTTAACAAGCCCTCCAAGTGCACATTCAAGTTTGACAACAACTCTCATTCAATTCTTTTCTTCTTAACCAGTCACCTGCCCAGTGGACTCTTGCCAATCATCCTCTTTATTCTCCCTGGAGAGGCATCTGAGTCATCCTAGAATTCCAGGTCCTCCTCAAAATGTATTTTTATTAGTGAGAATTCTTTTGGTAGCATGTGACAACATCCTATTCAAACCAGTTGGGGCCCCAAAGAGGATGTACTGACCTGTACAACAGGTCAGTGGGGATGATGACAAGCCATGTTTATTGAGCATGTACGCTGTGCCTGGCACTATTCTAAGCACTTTACATATATTAGCTCCTGCAATCTCCACAACAGCTCTATAAAGGAAAAGCTATTATTATCTCCACTGAAGAGTCAAGGGCATGAGGAACAGAGAGGTGCAGGCTGCACAGGGAATATGAGGTGGACCTGGGGTTCCAACCCACAAGGCAACTACAAAGTTCCTTGCAAGGCCCCTTGCAAGGCAAGGCTGGGTCCGGGTGCTTACCCTAGGACAGCAAGTCTGTTTTTCTCCATTCCCAGGCCTTGCTTTATGTTGGGTTGGCCCCACTCTCAGGCAGAGAGCACTTGCATGGTGCCCCTGGGTGCTCCAGGACGATGCCTGACATATTGACCAGCTAAAGAGCAAAAGGTCTCCTCCCCCTCACTTGTCCTAGCATATCATGGAAGTGACCCTGAATGGACTGACCTGTATTACATACCCAGCCTTAGACCAATTACTAGTCTGGCCTCTGGAGGACTGAATGTGCCACTCGGCCAAGCTGAGTCCTGTGGCCACAGTGGATTCAGGGACCCACAGGGCCCAAGAGCTCAGAGGAGGCTTTCTCTGGAGAGGCCAAAAGAGGAAGCATGCCAGATAGGCAAAAATTAGCCATACCGGGTGCTAGGTCACATTTTAAAATCATCATTGGAAAGCCATCATTGGGTGGCTCAGTGGGTTAAGCATCTGACTCTTGATTTCAGCTCAGGGTATGATCTCAGGGTTGTGAGATCAAGCTCCACATCAGGTTCCACTCTGGGCAGGGAGCCTGCTTGGGATTCTCTCTCCCTCTCCCTCTGCCCCTTCCACCCCCGTTTGTGCTTTCTCTCTCTCTCTCTCACTCTCTCTCTCAAAAATAAAATATTTTTTAAAAAGCATCATACATATCATACCACTGAATCATCACAATAATGCTATGAGATAGGTACTGCCCCATTTTCCAAATGAAGAAACGGACGCGGCAGAAGATTAAGTAGCTTGTCCAAGCTAGCAGAGGTAATAAACAGGGAAACCAGCCTTGGACCTGGGCTGCCGGCTCTGGAGGCCTATGCACCTAGCAACCAGACCGACTCCTACCTATTGATGCTTTCGTCAGATCGGAGTTGACAATGCTCACTACCCTACTGCTCAGACTCAGTTTCCCTGAAAACCTTTTTTGCTTGATGAGAAGACAAAGAATTTCCCAACCTGCCCCACCCGGGAGTTTCTTGCTCCAAATAACAAATACCTTCTCTCTCACAATATACCAAAGTAGGGTTGCCAGATTCAGCAGATGAAAACACAGAATATCCAATTAAATTTGAATTTCAGATAAAGAATAATGTTTGGGGTTTTTTAAGTGTAAATATGCCTCATGAAATATTTTACCTGGCAATTCTTACCTCAGAGCAGGATTTGCATCTGGGATTTCTAACTATACCAGTTTGCCCGGGACTGAGTGGGATCCCAAGACATGGAATTTTCCGTACTAAAACTCAGAAAGTTCTGGGCAAACCAGAGCAAGTTGGCCACCCTGCATCTAACCCCGTGGCCTCTAAACAAAGAGACTCAGAACTGGCAGGTGTCCCCCTGTGCCCAACAGCCAGTCCCTCTCAGATCAGCTACCTTAATGATCACTCCCTGGGGAGGTGTGGTCAAGCCTGGGGAGCACACACACACACACACACACACACCAACCACTCGTACAGCTCCCAGCTCCTAGCTCCTCACCTAGCCAGAGCTCAAGGTCTCACACGGACACCCTCAAAGCCAGTTGACACGCTCACTATGTAAGGGTGAGACCCTCGTCCCTTCCTCCCCACCCTCTTGAGCACCTCCAGGAGTCTCCTACCACAGCACCTCTGCCACCAAAAGGCATGGGCCACCACAGGGCCATCTTGGTCCTCCTTGTCAGCTGTGCCTGGAGCCTCAAGAAACAGGGGGCCAAGGGTGCTTGCCTGGGAAATGTGAGGATTGTGTCTCCACACCCAGGACATCCTGATACTGAAGATTCCTTGTTCAGTCTTATTTATCTAGACTGGTTTCCTACGTGGAGCTTAGAAACCAAGGAACATCCAAGGTTGGAAAAAGAAGGTAACACTGTCTATGGGGGAAGCTGCTCAATTTGGCAAAAGCAGAGATGGAGGTACTATGGCCCTCACATATCATCACATCCATATGCAGATATAGAAAGCTGCTACTCCCAACCAGCCCCATATGGGAAACCTCTTGTCCAGTGAGCAGGATAGAATTTCCACCTCCCTTATTCGATCAACCAGTTATCAGTAAATAATCAATCAGTTATCAGTATTTTATACTGGGGCTTTCTGAACTGAGATGGCACCTGCCCTGGTGCACATAATCTAGCATGAACTGGTCTTTGGATTCTAGAACCTTTAACCCCTTCCCTTGGACCTCTTTCATTCTTCTTTTTACTCCTTGAACTCCTCTTCTCCATAAACCTATCTCTTGCAACCAGGATGAAGCAGACAGGCACGTCCCTTTGCAAATATTTGTGTAACCTGGCATTGCCCCCACTCAGATACAAGCTCTATTGTAGCAGAAACTATCTGTCTTCTTCCCACTGTTCTCTCCAAGACTTAGAACTGTCTGGCAATAGGCAGAAAGCTGTGAAACACACTCTGGAGCCAGAACTCCTTGGGTTCAAGTTCTAGTCCTTCCATTTACTCACTGTGTAACCCTGGATGCACAGCTAATAAGTAACTAGCTTACCCTTTGAGTGTCTGAGTTTCCCAGCATACAGATGGGGGATATGTATTAGTCGGGCTTCTCTAGAGAAATGGAACAGATAGGATGTGTATAGAGAGAGGAAGATTTATTTTAATGAAATTAATTGACTCACTCAATTACAGAGCCTGGAAAATCCAACATTTGCATGATGGGCCAATAGGCTGGAGACTCAGAGTCAATGTTGCAGTTCAAGCTCCAAAGCCCTCTGCTGGCAGAATTCCCTCTTGCTTGACAGAGGTCAGTCTTTTGTTCTCAGCAAACTTGCACTGATTGGATTAGGCTCTTGTTATGAAAGAACAATCTGCTTTACTCAAAATCCACCCATTTAAATATAACTCTTACCCAACATTGTCGTCACAGAAACATCCCGAAAAATGTTTCACCAAATATCTGGGCACTGATGCCCAATTTGACACCTAAAATACATCATCACGAGATAAAGTAGGTACCTATTTCACAGGGCTGTTTTTGAGGACTGAGTCAATCTATAACAAGGATTGAGAAGTAGATGCCTCATTAAAATTGGCTGCATGAATGAGCTTTCTGAGTTACTCCTCTGTGCCAGGGGTTGTAGGTGCTGAGGATGAAGAAAATCAATTCTCTGCCCAAAAGGAACTGAGGGAGGACTGAGATGGGTACGTAAATAAACGACACAATAGAATAGATGCCTTAGAATAATGGACTTGGCTCCGGAGGAAGGCACAGGAAGCATCTCACAAATTTTTCCAGGGGAATCAGAGATGACTGCACAGTGTCTGTTAAGCAAGGAACATACTTCATGAGGAAGAGAAGAACTTATGAGGATTCCACAGCCCAAAGGCCAACTCTAGACTGGACCAACTCCTCCAAGATACTTATGGCGCACCTGAGGGAAAAAGCTAGAAACGCCAATGACCCTGCCTTCTCAGGGAGGGTAATGCTTACAGCCAGGCTTGGACTAGTTCACAGCCACTGTGTACCTGGCCCAGAGCCCTGCTGTTCCCCTCATGAGCCTCAGAAACCTCAGAGGGAGACCCAGCGATGGGCCATCACCTGACGCAGAGGAGTGGGTTTGAAATGTTGCAAGTCCCCGTGCTGTCTGATATCTAGACTTCATGTAATTATAACCCCCAGAAGATGTGGTAAAATATATTCATGAATTCAATCTCCAGGTAGAAATGTGCTGTATTCATGAGAGAAATGGCGGCAAACACCAAAAGGCCAGGAATGGGATTTGGTTTGGTTTTGGTTTTGCTAAGAGGAGAGAGAACTGCTTTCAGGGTCTGAACCCAGTGCCTTTCTCCCTGCCCCCTCCACTCTGTAAATGGTCACTTTCCCTGCCCACTCCAGCCAACTGTTTCTTTTTTTTTTTTTTTTTTTTAAAGATTTTTATTTATTTATTTGACAGAGAAAGACACAGCGAGAGAGGGAACACAAGCGGGGAGTGGGAGAGGGAGAAGCAGACTCCCCGCCGAGCAGGGAGCCCGATGCGGGACTCGATCCCGGGACTCCAGGATCATGACCTGAGCCGAAGGCAGTCGCTTAACCAACTGAGCCACCCAGGCGCCCCAGCCAACTGTTTCTAACAAGAGCCCCGCCGCCCTCAGATTCTCTACAATGGCTAGCTCTTACCTTCTCCTCCCCACCCCACCCTGCCCCACTGGGATCCATCTAGTTATTAAAGCAACAGTTCTCACCCTCCCTGCACCCCAACTCCCTCCCCTGCCCCAGGTGAGCAGGGCAATGCAGCAGAGTATAAAGTGCATGGAATCTCCAGTCAGGAAGCTCTGAGTATGAATCTCAATTTGTCAATGACCAGCTGTGTGTGTGACTATAAAAGATAATTATCAAAAAAAAATCAGATAAAAGATATTATCCTCTCTTAGCTTCAATTTTCCTGCCTGCAAAATGCGTCTGAGAATAACGTTGAATCTAATATTTGTCGCTGTGTAACAAACACCTCAAACCTAATGACATAAAACAACCATTTGATTATGCTCCCAGATTTTGAAGGTCAGTAATTTGGAAAGGGCACAGTGGGACAGCTCATCTCGGCCCACAGATGCCTGGGGCCTCACCTAGGAAGATCTAAGGCTGGGAGTGACTTGGCAACAGAGGCCTAAAATCATCTAAAGTTTCCCTTACTTACATGTCCAGAGTCTGAATTGGGAGGACTTGAAATTTAAGTCCTAGTTCACTAGCCAACGTACCAAACGATAGCCCCTCCAGGAAGCGTGGGTTCCTACCTGCATTGTGGACCAGAGAGTTGGACTTCATATATGGCGGCCCAGGGCTCCAAAGGTGAGCATCCTCATTAATAAGAAAGAAGCTACATCACCTTGCAAGTCATGTTCTGCCGCCTCTGATGGGTTTTGCTGGCTATCAGTTAACCACAAGCCTGCCCAGATTCAAGGGAGAGGAACTGGCCTCTGCCTCTTGATGGGGGGATGGCAAAGTTCTAGAACATATGGGAAGGGAAATGCTATTTCAGCCATCATCAGAAAATAAGATCTTTCACATTCTTTTATGAAACTGTCATGAAGCTGAAATACAACATTGTATATCAAAGAACCTGGCAAATGATAGATGTTCATTAACCTGCTTCCTGCTCCTCAAGTCAGGTTGAATTGCCTAGTACTCACTGGTGATACCACAGAGCAGCTTTTAAAGGCTTGTACAGTCACATCTCTCTTCTCCCCACACATTGGAGCATGCTTGGTCTTTCAGCATGTCCTGAACTAAACTGGATCTGTGACACTTTTGCTCGCAAATGATCACAATCATAATCATAAACCAGCCTGCTAACTGCCAGGCCCTATGCTAATGCAACACTTGGTCTCATCTGCTAGTACCATAGCCCTTCAAGGTGAGTATCAGTGTCTTCATTTTACAGATCAGTAAACGAAAACTCAGGCAGAGTGATTATCTAACACCAGCAGGCAGACCCAGCACCCGTATTCCAACCTGGATCTCTTCAGTGATGTTCTAGTAAAAGTTTAACAACAACATAGCAAAAAAAAAAAATGTATGTATATATGAGATATTTGAGTATGTATATGCATGTACATCTTATGCATTTATTATAAATTTTGCTGATACAAAGGATGTACAGCATGTACTTATGCACATAATACATTACACATTACTTTTCATTGCAATTTCTTTTTTAAATTTTTTTTAAGATTTTATTTATTTGAGAGTGTGCATGTATACAAGTTGGGGGGAGGGGCAGAGGGAGAGGGAGAAACAGACTCCCCACTGAGCAGGGAGTCCTACACAGGCTCCATCCCAGCACCCTGAGATCATGACCTGAGCTGAAGGCAGATGGCTTAACCAACAGGACCACCCAGGTGCCCCTTCACTGAAATTTCTATAGAGCCAACTGATTCTTACGGAACGTTTGTCATGATTTTTTCTAAATTCTCATATCTATAACCAACCTGTGGTTTCAACTGATAAATGAGCATAGTTCCAATGTGAATGTTAGTAGATACTTTTTGTTTATAATACATGAGTAAGATGAAAATGAAGGGGGCGGAGCAAGATGGCGGAGGAGTAGGAGACCTGGATTTCGTCTCCTCTCAGGAATTCAGCTGGATAGGGATCAAACCATTCTGAACACCTACAAACTCAACAGGAGATTGAAGAAAAGAAGAGCAACAACTCTCTCATCAGAAAAGCGACCACTTTCTGGAAGGTAGGATGTGCGGAGAAGTGAATCCGAGGCGATATTCGGGAGGATAGACGGCGGGGGAGGGGCCTCCGGCGGCCGCTTCTGGCAAGTGATAGAGCCGCGGAGCACAAAATCGGAACTTTTTTTTTTTTTTTTTTTTTAAAGATTTTATTTATTTATTCATGAGAGAGAGAGAGAGAGGCAGAGGGAGAAGCAGGCTCCCAAGGAGCAGGGAGCCCGATGCGGGACTCGATCCCAGGACCCTGGGATCATGACCTGAGCCGAAGGCAGACGCTTAACCATCTGAGCCACCCAGGCGCCCAAAAATCGGAACTTTTAAAAGTCTGCTCCGCTGAGGGACGTCACTCTGGTGGCTAAGCGGGGGGTGGAACCCTCCGGGACAGTGTGGTCTCAGGACCCACAGGTCACAGAAAGACTGGGGGTGCCTGAGTGTGGCAGAGCTCCCAGGTATCGGAGCAGGGAAGCCGGCTGCAGAGGCGGAGCCCAGGCGCGGGCTCTCAGCTCAGGGTTGCCATAAACTGTGATCCGCGGCACAGTCAGGCCACTGCTCCTCCAGCAGGGACCCAACAAGCGGCAGATCCGGGGAGACTCACCTTCATCCCCCGGGAGGAGCCGCGGGGGAGTGCACCGCAGGGATCTGCTGGGTTTGGAGACTCCACCCGGGGTCGGGGGCCAGAGATAGAAACGCGCGGTCACAGGCCGGGTGAGCACGGAGTGCGGCCGGAGACCGGGGAGACGGGAGTGACTGACGGCTTTTCTCTGGGGGCTCACTGAGAAGCGGGACCCCGAGTTCTCGGCTCCTCCGGGGCGGAGATTGGGAGGCCGCCATTTTCACTCTCCGCCTCCAAAGCTGTACGGAAAGCTCGCAGGGAACAAAAGCCCCGGAGAGCAAACCCCAGCAGATTACTTAACTGGGAGGGGGCAAGGGCGGGGCAATTCTGCCTCCGGCAAAGACATTTGGAAACCACGGCAACAGGCCCCTCCCCAGAAGATCAGCGAGAACAGCCAGCCAAGACCAAGTTTACCCATCAATGAGAAGGGCAGAACTCCAGCTCTAGGGGACTACTGCACATAGAATTCATGGCTTTTTTACCATGATTCTGTAGTCTTTCAAAGTTAATTTTTTTTAACTGTCTTTTTTTCTTTTTTTATTCTTTTTGAATTTTTCTTTTTCCCTTTTTCAACCAACATCTTATCAATCCCTTTTTTTTTAAAAAAAAATATTTTTATTTTTCATTTTTAGAGTCATATTCTATCCCTTCATAGTAATTACCCATATTTTTGGCTTATATATATAAGTTGTTCTCTCTTTAAAATTTTGAGATAGTTTCTTCTAACAGATCAAAATATACCCTAAATCTCTAGTATAT
>NC_058411.1:136060796-136089626 GCF_002201575.2 Neomonachus schauinslandi
TGAGACAGGAGTCCATCAAAATCCTAAAGGAGAACACAGGCAGCAACCTCTTTGACCTCAGCCGAAGCAACTTCTTCCTAGAAACATCGCCAAAGGCAAGGGAGGCAAGGGCAAAAATGAACTATTGGGACTTCATCAAGATAAAAAGCTTTTGCAAAGCAAAGGAAACAGTCAACAAAACCAAAAGACAACCAACAGAATGGGAGCAGATATTTGCAAATGACATATCAGATAAAGGGCTAGTATCCAAAATCTATAAAGAACTTATCAAACTCAACACCCAAAGAACAAAGAATCCAATCAAGAAATGGGCAGAAGACATGAAAAGACATTTTTCCAAAGAAGACATCCAAATGGCCAACAGACACATGAAAAAGTGCTCAGTATCGCTCGGCATCAGGGAAATTCCAAATCAAAACCTCAATGAGATACCACCTCACACCTGTCAGAATGGCTAAAATTAACAAGTCAGGAAATGACAGATGTTGGCGGGGATGCGGAGAAAGGGGAACCCTCCTACACTGTTGGTGGGAATGCAAGCTGGTGCAGCCACTCTGGAAAACTGTATGGAGGTTCCTCAAAAAGTTGAAAATAGAGCTACCATATGATCCAGCAATTGCACTACTGGGTATTTACCCCAAAGATACAAAAGTAGGGATCCGAAGGGGTACGTGCACCCCGATGTTTATAGCAGCAATGTCCACAATAGCCAAACTGTGGAAAGAGCCAAGATGTCCATCAACAGATGAATGGATAAAGAAGATCTGGTATATATATACAATGGAATATTATGCAGCCATCAAAAGGAACGAGATCTTGCCATTTGCAACGACGTGGATGGAACTGGAGGGTATTATGTTGAGTGAAATAAGTCAAACAGAGAAAGACATGTATCATATGATCTCACTGATCTCACCACTCATATGATCTCAGGAAACAAACTGAGGGGTGCTGGAGTGGGGGGTGGGGTGGGAAGGATGGGGTGACTGGGTGATAGACACTGGGGAGGGTATGTGCTCTGGTAAGCGCTGTGAATTTTGCAAGACTGTTGAATCTCAGATCTGTACCTCTGAAACAAATAACGCAATATATGTTAAGAAAAAAAAAAAAAAGAAGAAGAAGAAGGTAGCGGGAGGGGAAGAATGAAGCGGGGGAAATCGGAGGGGTAGACGAACCATGAGAGACGATGGACTCTGAAAAACAAACAGGGTTCTAGAGGGGAGGGGGGTGGGAGGATGGGTTAGCCTGGTGGTGGGTACTGAGGAGGGCACGTTCTGCATGGAGCACTGGGTGTTATGCACAAACAATGAATCATGGAACACTTCATCTAAAACTAATGATGTAATGTATGGGGATTAACATAAGAATAAAAAAAAAAATTAAAAAAAAAAAAGATGAAAATGAAAACAACAAAGACATTCATGGGAATTTCACCCATTCATCAATGACATGATTGAATTCTTTGCTGAATCAAATAATAGTTTTCACACAGTATTTCCATACATTTTTTGTGTTCTATTCACAAAATAATGGCTAAAATGTGACACACTTTTAAGTTTAATCTGAATTATTAACATTTTTCCATTCCTTTATGTAGATAATTATTGGCTCATAACTCCCTCAGGAACTTCCTGGGTATAATCTGAAACCAAAGAAAGAGGCAGCCACTCTGGGTTAGAAGGTGGCAGGTTTAATAAGCAAAGAGAATTTACTCACCAGGCTTGTCTTGGGCGGCAGCAAGACAAGTGGATCCCCCAACCTGCCAGCCATATCTTAAAAGTTCATGAAGAGGCCTTAAGTGGGTTCAGTTTCATATACCGTGCCAAGTTCTCAGTCCCACATCACTGTCTCAAGGCTGGGTCCTTGGAGCCCCTTCTGGAAGCAGGAAAGGCAAGCAGACCCTACATTCCAAGGACTGGGGAAGGGCGAGGTGCCTCAGCGTGCCTGGGGCCAGCTCACTGGTCAACTGGCAGTCAAGCCTTGCTGACCTTCCCCAGCAACAACCCACAATACAATACATCCAGCACTGATTTGTGGTGTTTGTTGATTTCCATCTCTTTAATGCTCCCACCATGCCAATTTCAAGCTACCAACAAAAGGTCAGAGACTATCAAGTTGGGTAGGAATGAGTAGTAGTTACAACATCATGTATTTCTGTATTTCTACCTTAAAGGTACAATAGATAAAAATAAAGAGAACAGTGAATAGTAAAATGTAGTAAAACAATTGGGAAGTGATGGATTTTGAGTATTTACTCTCTTTTTAAAAAACACTGTGTTTTAAAATCGTCAGTTCATACAATTTAAATTTTAATAATGACTGCATTTAATAACCACTTTGCAAAATTCCTAAGCAGTGAGCTTTCATTGGCTGGTATGTTTGATCCGGCATACCACTGGTCTCTCTCTCCTGTCTCTTTCTGACCCCCACTCATACTCTGCCAGGCTAACGAGCCCCTCCCTTCTCTGCTTTGTTCACCTGCACTTCCAGCATGCTCTGGGGCTGGTACCAATATGGCACATTATAAAGTAACATAAATACTGCCATGTCTTTGACTTGGAACTGTGTAGTGTTTCTATTTCTCAAGGTCACAATAAATTCTCCTTCATTTGCCCTAAGAGGACTCCCCAGGTCTCCCTTCCTAACATCTGTCAGTCACAGTGCAGTTTGCTATGAAGCCCACTTGGTGTCTTCCAGTCTGGCTGAGGGGAGAAGTCACCTCCATGCGGTTCACTTGGCTGCTGTAAATTCCCCGCCAGCCCCAGCTTACTTTGAGGTGCTCTCCTCTCAGATGCAACTTGTTCTGCTTTACATCCATGCTGTAACTCATTAAAACTGTGTTTCACTCCGGCGTTCTGCTCATTACAATGGGCAGAGAGAGCTTTGCTTCTGGGAAGCACAGTTATAATGAGGACAGAGTGTTCAGCACAAAAACAGCTTCTAATAGCTCATTAGGAAAATTGACTAGTTAGGCAGAACTCTTGTTCCCTCACTTTGACTAAAGATTTCCTTCTCCAAAGGCTAGGAACATAGGTGATCCATCCCGGGTACCTAGCCAGGACTGGCTGGAGGCTCTGACTTCATCCTGGAAATGCCTTGGAGTTCCCTAAAGCTCGGGTGGTGGGTAGACTCAACACGGTTGACTGTCTTCCCTGAGGAATAAGTCATGGCTTTCTGTGTTTGAGTGTGTGTGCATTTGTGCATTTGCTTGTATGGGAATGGGGCAAGGGATGAAAACAAAGGAGGGAGAGAAGGAAGCAAGAGCAGTGGCTGCCTTTTATCCTCACCTCAACCCTTCTGATAGGAGCAAGATGTTATCAGTTGGTTGGGGATCTTGAAATTTCCAGTCTTATTCTCAGAAGCTCCCCCAGTCCTTCCCTTAGAGGCATTTCCTCAGCTCTTGAAAAAATTTGTCCAGTTTGGGCCTCCTACCTCAATGAAAATCATTCATTATTATGATAATTGAGACCATACTGTCACCCAGTCACTGGAAAACCAACACCACATCCAGTTCAAGGACACAGAGGTTGAAGCAAGCACTCGACAAATTTGTGTCACCAAATTGCAATCATTGGTAAGGTGTCTACCTGTCATTTTCAAACTCCATAAATATATGATTAATCCAAGGAATGAGCTCTTCAAACAACATCTTACATGGAGCCCAATCTATAAAACTGATAAAATTGGAGCTTCTCTGGGGTTTTGGCTATTCATGCCCTCCTGCTTCTGTTCCCTCTGGTGGTAGCCGGGCCCCCCTTCAGAAGCTCTGTGCACAGATTAAAACCCCTGCCAAGTGTCAAGGCCCGAATATTGTACATACTCTCTGAATCAGCAATACTACTTCTAGGACGATCACATAATAAAACAAGCAAACAAGAGCCACAGAAGTTTGCCCATGGATGTTCATCTCATCTTCATCCATAATTCTGCAAATTTTATAAGGTTAACTAACTGTTTCATAAGAATAGGATTGATTAAAATAAATTATAGTATGTATATATAAAATAGAATAATAAGATTCCACTAAAAGTGATGTGGATTTCTATTTATGATATGGAAAATATTCTTTCATACTGGTGAGTAGGAGGGAAAAACAGGGCACGACAGTTCGTGTAAAATTGTGCATAGAGTTACGTATGCCCAGAAGAATGTGCATCAAGATGGCATTTTCTGGGATTTAGGATGATGCTTTCTTTATTTAATTCTGTGATTTCTGTGCTTTTCAATTATTTAGGATAGGCATGTATTATTTTTACCCAAAAGAAAAAAAAAGAGAAACACCCTAAAATTTAAATAAAAGCAAAGAAAGAAATTGCTGCTTTTCATCATTTTTAGAGTAGCATTCACCTCCCTTGACCTGTTTGAGGCTACTAAATATTTTCAAAACAAACATATTCCAGTGATTTTTTTTTTTCCTTCCTGGAACTGAGGATACTGCTGTTTGCAGCACCTGGCAACCATGGCCTCCTTACCTCATGGGACCTGCCAATCCAGCACGTGGTTTCCAACTTTTCCCATGACTGCAGGCTGTACACAGCAAAAAGCATGTGCCCCTCTGTGTGTGCTGGGGATGGGACCTAGAGCGGAAGGGGCCAGGGCCTTCCTGGGCCTTTACTTGTCCCACTGCATTCTAGTGATCTGACTTGGCCCACACATCATCTACTTGGAGGATCAAGCAGAACCATAATAATAACATCCGAATCCACCAGCCCTCTGTATCCTGGAAAGCCCTCCCCAGTTAACCTGAGGTGGGTCTGGCTCCCACTTTGCACCTGCAAAGCACCAAAACTGGCACCTCTCCATGGAGTCCTCAAGACACCATTGCCGTGCGGCCTTTGGCTGTGAATGGAAGAAGCTTGTGTTTTGTCAGTCACGCTGGGCAGAATTACAGGACCCCTGAGCAGTGGCACTCATGGCCCCTCGTTCCCATAATTCAGAGGATCTCCTCAAACACGATTCCCTCGGCCTCCTCCTCACCCTTGGCTGAAGGCTCAGACACCAGTCAGTGGACCTCAGCTAGAGGGTATGCCACGTGTCCCCCAGGAGCCCTGCCCCCAGGTGCCTGCCAGTCAGCAACCCCTACCCAACCCCTTCCCCTCAGGTAAGTAGATGCCTCCAAGAAGTCATGTGCACAAACTGTCCGTGTTCCTGCATTACCTCTCTCTGCTTCCCCTTAGGATCTTCTCAGGGTTCAGAAAACAGAAACTCAAGTATAATATTCTAGCCCCAGTAACTGCCCTGGATGTCTTCAGATGATGTGTGGAGATTCCCTCACCTTAGCCTGCTTACCTGTGACCCCGCCCAACGAGGGGAGGCTGAGGCACAGGATTCCAGCACGGGGAGGGTGTCCTGGCCAGCCATGCTGGACGTGGCCTGCTCCCTTTAGCCCAGCTGGGTGCCCATTAACAGATGAGCCAGTGAGGCTCAGAGAGGTGAGTAAATCGTTCCAGACCATCCCATCAGTAAGTGATTAAATGGACTTGAGCTTCAGCCTGTGGGGACTCTAGCAAAAGGAAGATATTCTACACTCTCTGCCTGAAGAAGATGGAGCCCGGCTTGTCAGGAAGAGTCCATAGTCTGCAGGACTTGGGTGAGTTCCCCAGAAACGTCTCATCGAGAGCAGCCTCAAACTATCACTCAGATCATTCATAATCATTCTTCTTTCCAAGAACTTAAGTATCAGCTCTCCCAGAAGACGGAGGCCCCTCGCAGGCTGGGTCTCTGGCTCGTTTGTCTATGTTTTCCCGATCAGTGCCTAACGTGATCCCCAAGGTATGTTTGTCGATTGCATTTAATTTCCTGGATATAAATTGAAAAATACCTAGAATGGATTAATCATTAGAGGCTCTTACTTTTTCTATTATACAGTATATTAACCTTACTATAAAAATCAGCCTAATTCCTTTAGAAAATTTTTTACAAAGTGTCTGGGATATAAATCAGTCCTACCTATATCCAACAGAGCAGATTAAAATGATATATCATAGGTGAAATTACTTTGTAAGTTACATGAGCTCATACAACTTAAGCCATTATTTGTATTATTTTAGTAATATTTTATCATATACTATTTAATATTATTTAGTATATATTCAATATTTAGTGTTTTAGTGTTAGCATATATATAGTATTTAGTATTTTAGTATCTGTTTTAGTAATTACTATCACTTAGTTTATTTACTATTATTACTATAACCAATAATAGTAATATCAGAACAGGCAGTGCTTCTCTGTTTGGATTGTGTTCCACGTCTTCTATTGCTTATTAGAAACCAAACCAGTTTTCATCCATTATTATGTGGTCATGAATAGCAAGAAGAAGGTTTTGAAAACAGCAAAACAGTGACAAGATTTTGCCATCCCTTGAGAGAACCCCGCCCAGGACTACCTTTGGATTGGATGCCCAGACACTGATTGAAGGAAAGAAAAGGGTTTGTTTTCAAGTTATTGATTAAACCAAGAATTAAGAGGAACATTATTTTTGAAAGGAGGAATTTTAAAGGAAGAAAAGTTTTCACCAGATACTAAAACAATGAGAATAAATATAAAAATTAGGGTAAAATATAAGACCTCTCTTCTGTTCATTATTCTTCATGATCGAGGTTCTTTCTGCATCTCACCAAGGTGAGGGAGCAAGTCTTCCAGACTCGGAACCTGCTGCCTCTTCTCGAATAGAAGAAGCAGTCTGCTCTGGAGGCCCCGGGGCTAGGAGGCAGGATTGCAGTCATTATTCCCAGTTATTCAAGGTGTGAACTTGGGAACAACCCTTAAAAAAACAAGCCTCAGATTCCCAATTCGAATGATACCAATGATAATACCTAAGACACAGGGGTTTTGCAGGGATTAGGTGATATGATATTTATGGAAATACTTAATATTTTTTTAGGGGTGGAGGGGCAGAGGCAAAGAGAGAGAGAGAGAATCTTAAGCAGGCTCCACGCCCAGCCCCAGAGCCCAGAGCATGATGCTGAGATCACGACCTGAGTGGAAATCGAGTCAGACGCTCAAGCAACTGAGCCACCCAGGTGCCCCTACCTAATATATTTTAGGTGCTCCATAAGTTGATTCTACCCTGTGTCTTATATCACCTATTAGAAGTCAAATTTGTTTTCATTTATTATTATAGCATGTTTACCTGGCATTATTAAAAATAAATACTCCTGGTAGGTAGTATTTTAATAAATGACCAATGCAATTATAGGAATGAATTTGGGCTACTTAATTCTCCTCTAATGTTGAACTTTTAAGTTGTGTTTCACTTACTGGACAATTACTGCTGTGATGAGCACCATCTGTAAAATGGGGATAATGCAGCACATCATATGACTGTATAGATTTAACACATTCTGTTGGCACAATGCTTGAGGTAAGGGAGAATCTCTAAGTAAAATATTCTGCTGTCAACCATGCCAACCTGCTCATGCCATACTCAAATGGGGCCCGGGGTTGTAACTGTAATGGGACGATTTGCCCAATTCACCCAAACTCTCTATCCAGCCGCCTCTCATTTTGTGACCTAGTAACTAACGGCTCAAAGACATGTGTGCAGTTTCTCTGATGGCTGGTTTGTGACCAGGAAGCTCGATTGCTTGGAACATGGTGATGTAGTAAAGACAAAAGCCCCTACTGAGCCTACTGAGCCATCTGTCCCCTCCTCCAGGGTCCATGCCACCTACACTACCTTGCCTTCCTCTTCACATCACCCCACAGTTGGCCCACTTACCATCCCACTTCTGAATTCACTGTCTTTATTATCAAACAGTACAATGAGTAGGCATATTGGGATTCTGCCACTTATCAGCAGTGCCCCAAGGATAATTACATGATCTCTCTGAGTCTCAGTTTCTTCACTGAAAATAGAATTAATAAAGTCAATATGGGGCGCCTTGGTGGCACAGTCAGTTAAACATCTGACTCTTGGTTTCGGCTCAGGTCATGACCCTAGGGTCCTGGGATCGAGCCCCAAGTTGGGCTCTGCAAGAAATGCAGAGTCCGCTTCAAGATTCTCTCTCTCCCTCTGCCCCTCCCCCCCAACTCGCTCATGCTCTCTCTAAAATTAACAAATAAATCTTAAAAATAAAAAAATAAATTAAAAAATAAAGCCTATTAGAGGGCTTTTGTAAGGAACAAGTGGGATCATAAACATAGCTCTGAGCAGATATTCTGGCCCATACTAATAATTCCTCCTCTTGGCTCCCATACCAAGTCATGCTTGATACAGGAAAGACTAAAGACACTTCAGCTTCATCCCCACCTACAGCCCCCACCCCATTTCTTCTATTTATTATTGTGGCCCAGGTTTCCCTTATAGAATATTGGCCCTAAATCATGGCATTCTATGGCTATTTATTGGCCTTGGCATTGTTCCCCAAGTGGTAACTCTGTTACCCTCCCATCACTACCTTATTATTTCACCCAAGTCCAGAGTCCCAAGACCCTACCCCAATGCAACTCAGTTTAGAATCACTGGTTCACTAGCCTGTCTCATGCTGTAACTTCTCTTTAAAGAACAGAATCATTTTGCCTGTTTTCAGGACTTCAAAGCCCCCACCCCCCTGATTCCGTTTACTCGATCCACCCAAGAGCCAGTCAATTATCTGAACTTGCTCTCTCTACTCCTGGGACAGAGTGACGGATCACATTATGGAACAGGATAAGAACACTGAATTGATCAACATTACCCCATCACACCTCCAGGACTAGCATTTCAGATGAATTGCCCTGCCCATGGACTCTGGTTAGCCACCAGGTAGCTATCATGAGCTAGGTGTCAGAAGTTCCATGGGGAAAAGAATTACACTTTGTTCTCTGTTGTTTTCCTATCCTATGGGGATAGAATTAATCGGTGAATGGCCACCTTAAGATATCAGGCTGTGAGTCCCCAGGAGTGGGAGTAGGGGAGGATATATACATCCATGGCTTCTAGACATTATGCCATAAATCCTGCCTGGGCCCTTCCCCAGTTCCCTACCTTTGCCTAGCTGTGTGATTTGAACTAGTCATATAACCCATCTGAGCCTCAGCTGCCTCATTCATAAAATAGGGATTTTACTAGCTGCCCTGCCCCGAGACTATTGATGATGACCCAATAAATTAGCATCTGTTGAAAAGATTATGGACTGTAAATTACGAAGGTGTTAGTATGGCTACAGTTCTCAGTTCTTTGTCTGCCTCACTGCCCCCCAACTTGTGTTCACACTGACAACCCTCTTTCTTCTTTCACTAGAAAGACAGACCCAGCTGGGACAAAGGGAAGAGAACACACAGAAGAGAGACGACAAAGAGATTATTTTTAGTCTGTTCTTCTTAACATCCCTCGTTTTGTTTCATGATGATTCATGCTTTATCCCTAATTTGCCCCTGCAAACAGTTCCCTTGTTTTAATGTACAGTAATCTCTGTAGGATTTTTTTTCTTGCTTTTTTTTTCAAGTGGATATATATTTGATTATAGCTGAGAGAGTCTCATTGGAAAAAGCTCACGTGTCTATCTCTACTCGCCTTCCTTCCTGCACACAAACTGCTATCTCTAAATATTTTGTAAATAAATAGATTGATCCACTTTATTTAGTTCTAATGATTTATGTTGTAGAGTAAATCTAAAACCAATAAAAATGGAGATCACAAGAATGTGAGTCTGTTTAAAAAGGACTGATTATTTTTTAACAGTTTCTGTTTACTCTTCACACCTAGTTATGCCTTTCAGTCATAATCAAAAACTCCAGTGTTGGGGAGAATAATAAGTCCTTGTAGTTTACTGTCATGTTCACACCTCCCCTGTCTTGACTCACATCCCCCTCCCTCATTCACTGCACCAGATGACAGGAAATGTTTAAGCATCCACTTTGAAAAGCAGGAGAGGGGAGATCTACATAGCTCCCCCACACCATATTTCATATCTCTGGAATATAAATATACCTTCTGGGAAACAGTACAGGAGAGAAAGACCAGCCCATGAAGAGGGCTGGTTTACAGCAACACCACAATCCCATCTGTAGTCAGGGATGAACTTGCTGTTGGTGCCTCATCCATATCCCTCTACATGCATGGTTCCCAAGCTCACGTAAAGGTGGCATCCTGTGCACACTTGTCACTCCTCCGGCACCCTCCCACTGGAACGTGCTTGGATTGTGCGAGGGGCAAGATTCAAGTGGCCAGGGCGCTAATGCCCGTGGGGACAGCCCAGCATCGCGGATGGACGGGAGCTAGAAACTCCCCCTGCTTCCTCCACATCTGGGTGGGACAGATCTGGTGGATACCCTATGCTGCCCCCCTAAGGGGACTGAGCCCCAGTGGCTCACTGCAGTATCCTATCTGTTAACACCCCTTCACCATCTTGCCTCACTTCTCCTACCCATGTTTCCACGGATCGCCTACTAAACAAACCATTCACACTCCAATCTCGGGATCAGCTTTTGGAGAAACCCAGTTGAGGATGGTGATTTTGCCAGAATCCTCTCATTCTTTCTCCTTCAGCACCCTCCCACACAGGACTAACCCCTCAGTGCCTAAGCCATGGGATTCACTCTGTGGAAGCTGCTCGAAGCCTAACCCTGGAGGGCAGCATCATCACATAACCCAGTCTGCTTCCCACTGGCCTGGCTCCTCCCCAAAGGACTAGGCTTCACATCACTGCTACCAAGAACCATCACAGGGGAACAGGCAGCATGGTTGGGCCCCACGTCCTTCTGGGTGATGGCTTTGTCTTATCCAGAAGAATAATTCTCCAGGGAGGGATTTTAAAGGAGGTTATGAGCCAATGGAAGTGATACTAGGGGTTGGGAAGCTTCTTGGAATGCTTGCAGTCATTCAGGGAGTCAGAAGTTCA
Source organism: Neomonachus schauinslandi (assembly GCF_002201575.2). Taxonomy (NCBI): domain Eukaryota; kingdom Metazoa; phylum Chordata; class Mammalia; order Carnivora; family Phocidae; genus Neomonachus; species Neomonachus schauinslandi. The sequence continues at coordinate 136,071,623 of NC_058411.1, forward strand.
TCAAGTCCAATCTAACAGAATGTGTGGGCTTTTGAAGGGATGGCTGTATTGCATTTGTGTGTTGTCATTTGCTGTTGGTGTCCCATCCCTCAGTGTCTGATTCTAACGCTATTTCCCTCAGCCATCTTCCTCTCCATTCCACATTAGAATGAGCCTCTCCATATAATACTTTGTTTGCCCTTTATTAGTACCTAGAAATGTTAACAATAATAAATAGGACAATAATTATAACAACAATAATTGGTAGATGACGTCTACTAAGAACTTAACAATTTGCCAAACGCCCTGCTAACTCTTTGCAAACACCGTCTCACTTAATCCCCTGATGAACCCATGCAGCAGATCCTATGATCTGCTGATTACATGAATGAGCCTTTTTCCTTATCTTTCCTTGAATCCGCAGCACCCTTGGCCTTGTAGCTTTGCAGCATTCTACTCCCACTGTGGGCAGGGCATCACCTCACTGCTGGCTCCTCCGGGAAGGTGGGTTTGCATGCAATTGGTTATGGAACGTTAGCAAATGGGATACAAGGAGAGGTTTGAAAAAGGACTTTTGTGTTTCTGCTCATTCGGTGGCTTCTCTGACATGCGCATGAGACACGGTTGGAACAGAACTGACTCATCACAGTGGCCCCAGCTTGAGGCTGCCCCAGATAAGTCCGCAGAGAGTGGGCCCCCAGATAGGTCAGCAAACCCAGAAAAGAACAGAAGAAGAGTTCAGCCAGGTCTCAACCTAATTTCTGAACTATGCCCTCATAAGCAGATAAATGCTTATTATTTTAAGCCTCTGAGTGTTGGGTCTTATGCATTATTACATCAGTAGATAATTGATACATAGTCTCATTTTAGATCAGAGGAAACTAAAGGACAAGAGTCACACCACCAGTGTGTTCTGTTGGACTTGAAATATAGTTCTCCAAACCTCACCTATTTATCTTCCTAGCTTTTACCTGTAGAGTTGAGGGCAGGATAGTAAATTATTGATATTTATTTCCTAATTACACACCATTCCTGGCCTTGGTCGAAATCCAATGTGTGTTGAATTATGTTGTTGAAGTTCAATTAAGAGAAATCATAAATTCATTTTAAAAATAAGAGATGAGCATATTAAATGAAAACCCATGGGCAGCACTTCATTTCCCCCTTTACTGAAGGAGTGTCTTATCAGGGCATCTTTTAAACTACATTGACCCTTGAAATACTTGTGGGACAGTGTTTGGTCTTTGGTATTTGCTTCAAATTAGTCCAGGAAAAAAAAAAAGTATTGACAAAATCCTAATATTTGCTGCTGGGCATATTAAGTTTCACTACACTAATCCCTCTACCTTTAAGTAAGTTTGAAAATTTTCCAAGCAAAACACTTAAAGAAAGAGTAAACTGCATTTCACAAAGGGCTTCAATTTTCAGTCTTGCCTAAAACGCTAACTTAGGTGAGTCCCCTACCCTCCCAAGGTCCAGTTGCCCTCTGATAAGTCAAGGATCATAAGACTTTCCTGAGCCTTCCCAAAAAGGAGGTGGTTCCAAAAATGCAGCAATAAGTCTGTCTCCCCTCCCCATCCAGCACTTGAATAACATACAGGGACCCTTCGACCCTTGGAAATAAGCCATCCATGTAGGTTTGCGTCAATGTATTGGAGTGGAATGTGTCTACCACGCCACTGAATGACCCCTGGATGTTTTCTCTTAGTCTCAGGCATGAACACTTACTTTTATTCTCTGCATATATTCTGGGGAGTCTTGTGCTTAGTGGTACAGCAACATCAATAGACTCCAGTGTTTTATTAAGTTTATCAAGTACCAGAATGTCTTGTCAGCAGCACGGAATTATAAATTCTGTGCTAGCACGTCGTAGAGCAGCTGTTCATGAGCACATTTTGATTCATACTAATACTCTTATTTAATTCAATCATTGGCTCTCACTTGGGGGCTCACTGGTGGGGCATAAGCTTGTCATCAGCCCCGTGCCATAAGCTAGGGCAGCAAGGCAGCAGCTCAGCTCATGACAGGTGCACTTCCTGGCAGGACCTGCATCCCACCACGTAAGTTGCCTTCCCAAACAATCCACCATCCCTCAAAATGTTACTCATGATGTTCACTGTTTACTGGGTAATATATAATCTCCTCAGCTCAGCACACAAGGACCTCTGTGATCTGCCCCCTAAGGATCTTGGTTATGAAGCATGCTGGTTGATCAACAACAAGGCTGGTAAAAAGGTGGAGGAATTTGAAACTGGGAACAAGAGCAACTAGAGAGAGTAACCAGGCTACATTGGATAGTCTTTGTAAGGGCAGTTAGGTGATCAACACACAGTAACCAAAAGAGCGCAATTAACGTCTGCTTTTATCAGACAAGACATTAGAATAGAAGAATCCTACTTCATCCAAGGAAGAGGAAAGGAGCTGGAATGTAGTGTTATTGTGACCGTGAATGTGATAATGTACAAAAGACAGCATGTGTCACATAATAGATGCTCCAAAAATTCTCGTGGCCAGGGGTGCCTGGTCGGCTCAGTCAGGTAAGTGTCTGACTCTTGGTTTTGGCTCAGGTCATGACCTCAGGGTTGTGAGATGGAGCTCGGCCTCAGACTCCCCTCCTGGTTTAGAGCTTGCTTAAAGATTCTCCCTCTGCCACTCCCCCAACCCCACTCACACTCACTTTCTCTCAAAAAAGAAAGAAAGAAAGAAAGAGAAAGAAAGAAAGAAGAAAGAAAGAAAGAAAGAAAGAAAGAAAGAAAGAAAGAAAGAAAGAAGAGAAAGAAAGAAAAAAAAGAAAGAAAGAAGAAAAGAAAGAAAGAAAGAAAGAAAAAAGAAAGAAAGGAAAAAAAGAAAGGAAGAAAGAAAGAAGAAAGAAAAGAAAGAAAGAAGAAAGAAAGAAAGAAGAGAGAAAGAAAGAAAGAAGAAAACAAAAAGAAGGAAAGAAGAAAAAAGAAAAAAGAAAGAAGAGAAAGAAAGAAAAAAAAGAAAGAAAGAAGAAAAGAAAGAAAGAAAGAAAAAAGAAAGAAAGGAAAAAAGAAAGGAAGAAAGAAAGAAGAAAGAAAGAAAGAAAGAAAAGAAAGAAAGAAGAAAGAAAGAAGAGAGAAAGAAAGAAAGAAAAAGAAAGAAAGAAAGAAGAAAACAAAAAGAAAGAAAGAAGAAAAAAGAAAGAAAGAAAAAGAAAGAAAAGAAAGAAAGAAAGAAAGAAAGAAAGAAAGAAAGAAAGAAAGAAAGAAAGAAAGAAAAAGAATTTTAATGGCAAGTCCTATTTTATCCCCATTTCACAGATGAGGTAACTGAGACTCAGATAAATTAAGTTGCATGGTTTCACAGATAGTAAATGACTGTTAGCTTTTCAAGCCCAGGCTGAACTATTTCCACAACACCGTACAGTTGCTGGGGTGGGGCACTCATAGGAGTCCAGGCCGCACAGGACAACGTCAGCTGCGTGGACAGTAACAGCACAGGTCGGGGCCACCGCTGTGTTCACCGTAGACCTCCCAGCAAGAGGGGCAGGTTTGAGCAGGACTCAGCTGGGGTTTAGGCACCTTTCTGGACTTATGGAGAACCATAAAGTAAAACCAAGAAGCTTGTTATGAAAAGTGGCTGAGGATGCAGGGATGGGTGCAGCTCACTAGGTATGAGTGCACCCAGGACCCACTTACAGGCGTGAGGAAATGTAGGTCTTAAGGCAGCCCAATGAATTCAAGATGGGATGTACTGATGGAATGAGGCAATTGATGTCCTTTCTCCAATTAAGAGCAACGGGGCAATGCAAGGGGCTGATGGGGAGTCACTGATCTTAAAAAGTCACAGCCGAGAAGGGCAGGGGGCTGCAGGCTCTGACAGGTATCACCTTAGAAGCTCTATCTTGGGGCGCCTGGGTGGCTCAGTCTGTTAAGCGTCTGCCTTCGGGTCAGATCATGATCCTAGGGTCCTGGGATCAAGTCCCCATTGGACTCCTTGCTCAGCGGGGAGCCTGCTTCTCCCTCTGCCCCTCACCCCGCTCATGCTTTCTCTCTCTCTCTGACAAATAAATAAATAAAATCTTTTTTAAAAAAAAAAAAGAAAAGCTCTAGCTTGCATTGCAACAACTACACCTCCAGTCACATCTCTCTAGAAGACAGGTGCAATCATCTTCTGCTCTGCTAACAGACTGGCTTGTAGAGAGGTAAAATGATCCACAGTGCAAAACCAGGGCTTGAGGCCAAGTAAATCTGGATTCAAAACTCAGTGCCACCACTGTTTCTGGGCAAGTAACTCACCTCTCTCTGTGTTGCTAAAATTACCACCTTCTATAGTTGCTTGAAGACTAGTATGAGTATAAAATAAATATTTGACAGACCGTGAGTAAGTGCTCAATAAATAGCGATGATGATTTTTATTGTTGTTCACATTCTGGTATGATTTCTAGTTGCCTTGAAGCTTCCAGCCTAATATTATGCATTTCAGATACAGTCTGCAGGAAGGTGCCTTCACAGTGGCCCACTTCTGACCTCAAACAGGCTGCTCTGTTAGCTTGCCTGTCAATTCAGAATATTTGACTGTAACACGCAGGCAGACACGATGCTCCTCAATGAACTGTTGTTTCAGTTTCTAATTTTGTGGTTTCAAAATAATTGTGCTTTCTGCACTTATCCATGTCTACCTCCCATTTTATGTGCTATTCTGGGCCGTCTTATCCTGGTGGCTGACTTCCACCAGCCTAAACACTTCGAGCAGTTAACAGCTCATTGGGTCATGATGCTCCTTAAATTTCTTGAGTTTCCAGGCCATTGGCTGGTACCACTCCCTCCACTTTATTATATTGATGGTAATTATGTTTTCTTCTCAACCAGATTTCTGCCAATGGCACTCCATCCTGATCTATACCATCTAGGCAATAAGAGCATGCTCCGAAAGCCAACCCTCTACCATCTTGGGATATAGACATCCAGGCTCCAACAGGAAACTGTGATCACATTGGCACACATTAGTTCTTCAGAAATGTGGCTGGATAAACACGTTTGTCCTAATCCTGGCTTTGCTTCTCAACCCTGGTCAGTCTCAAGGAGACCAAAAATAACAAAACAAAAAACAAAACAAACAAAAAAAAACCCCAGTATAAGAAACCTGGTATAGAACAAACTCAGATTCCCTGACTTTTGACCAAGTCCTACTTATGAATTCTCCATTCTTCTTACCTGCTGACCAGGAAACAACCTTCATATAGGAACAACATGGTCTTTTATAAATCATCCGTATTTCTAGAAAAAAATGGCAGCCCCTCTCATAGGTCCCTATGTTGAGGTAAAGAGCTTTATTAGTCAATTTCATTGACTTCTTTGGGTCCTCTGTTGCTTTTACCTTTCAAGTTTACTTCTACCGCTGCATGTTCACTCTTTCTCTGGCCCCTTTGATGGATAAAACAAGATGTCAGCCCAGCTGGGAAATCACCCTCTGGCCTAGCTGACCCAGCTCTCTGGAAAAGCTTTATAATCCCCCAGGACCCCAGTGTTCTTCACCTTACCCACCTAAGTCTTACATTGTCTCTGCTCTCCACCAATTCAATCTCCCTCGTCTGACTCCTGCTTCTACGCTTCCATACTGCCTTCCAATCAAACACCTTCTCTCATCAGCAGAACCCAAAATATCGGGCCCCACAAAGTGGCAAGAAGCAGGAACATCATGAGGACGCACTGAATCCATTCCTGGGCCTCTCCTTCTGATCCTGAGGATTCCTTGTTAGAGTCGGAATGCTGACTTCTTATGTCTTCTCCCTGGGCTTTTGTCTCTCACTGGCTGGTCCTCACAGAGGAAAAGAAGGAGTGATAAGGTTGTATCTGCCTCAGTGAAAAATAAACAGAATTTACTTCTCTCAGGAAAGAACAAAACTATCAGTCGTGTAGACTGGCCAGAGCAATTTTGACCAGAGGCTAAAATCGAACGATGCAAACTGAAAGTTTCCAAATCCAATCATTCAAAAATTGGAGGGTCTGGAGACAATACCCAGGGCCTCAGATGCCCAGCCACTGTCCTGAGCTTGGGTCATAGACAAGGTGAGATGGTGCCCTTGGGCAGAACTCTTATGGCATGGGTGGCATGGAGCTTTAGGGTAGGGGCTCAAGTTTAAGTGCAATGGTTCTCCAGAGGCAAGACTGGTGAACAGGCTTCTTGCATGGAGGGGTCCAGAATTATGTCAAATCTAGCCAGTATACCCACATCCCTGATCCAAAATCAAGTTTTCCAGTTTTAGAAGTGTAATGGGTACTTACTACCCATAAGGAATATGCAGCAGACCAAGAATCTCTTGGTCTTAGAACGAGATACTACTGGAGGACTGTTAATGCCAGTTAAGCCCACCACCTCTCCCTTCTTGACTGGGAATTAATACAGGAACAGATACAAAGACTCAGATTTTATTAAAACTTCACAACAACAACAAAGTAAATGCTACGATGACTACCATGTATATGTTGGGAAATCAAGCTCAAAAACAGTAATAAACCTGCCTCAGGTCATGCAACCATAAATAATGGGGCTAAGAGGATAGCAGAAATCTGTCTGTCCCCAAGTACAGGGTTGAGGCCACTGCTTTACTATCTAGTACACTGTATCCTGAGGAATATGGATATTGTGCTTAACAAAAGAGTTTATGATCGAGAACATATAAGGAAGCTGAATATTTCATCATCTCTGTATTTCAAGAGGACCACTTATGATATCAGGGAGGCCAGTGGTCCATGGAACATAGTTTGGGAAACTCTGTCCTTCAAAATACCAATTCCATATAATTAGGCTACTGGGAAGGGGGGCTAAGTAAGGTCTGTGTCTATTCTGAATACTGAGCAGGTTGATGGGGATGAGTATAGTGATTATGAGAGCAACTAGCATGCATTGCCTCTCTACTCTGTGTTGGTGGCATACTATAAACATTAACTTATTTAGTTTTCACAATTACTATAGATCAAACATCAGTATTCCCATTTTGCAGATGAGAAACAGAGGATAACTCCAGAATTTAGGTAATGTGCTGAGCATCACAGAGCTAATAAAGGGTAGGGCTTGCACATTAACCCCTTCCTTGCATCCCCTTAGTCTCTCCCCAGCCCACAAATTCCTACTGCATTCCCATCAGGGTTTTCCTTCACCCTGGTCAGTTTGCTGGCTAGAGTTCTAGAGGATCTGGTGCATCCAAACAGATGCTCACACACTGAAGAATGAGAGCAGGGAGACTCTAGGATGGAAGATCTTGGCAGGCAGGAGGCCACCAAAGGTCAGAAGGAAAATGTCATGAAACTCCCCCAAATATTACTATACATGTCCCTGACCTCTGCTTTGTTCTTTGGCTTTCATACGCAGTTAACTATCCCAAACAGAAATATTTTTATAAAATGAGATTCCCATGCTTTAGAGATAAGTAAATCATTTCAAGTACTCTTTAATTCCTGTGCTGATCCTCTAGACAAACGTTTATAGCATTGGAAGGGTAATTACCAAGCTCTGTCATAAAATGTATTCAAGGCACCGCAAGTGACATTAACTCCCATTCCCTAGCTTGGGTCTCTTTCTCCACTTTCTTTATAATTTGCCAGAACCCCCACCTAGCACTTTAATTTCTTCATGTTTATTACAGTTCTTCCTGAACTTCCACAGGCCCCTCTCTGGTTGTGCCTGAGCAGCAGGTCCATTCCATCCTACAAACATGAATGGTGTGTGTAGGAAACAGGCAAAGTGCGAGGCACTGAGTGGGGGAGGCAATCTGGACCCACCAGGAAAAGATAAGCTAGAACTGATTACACACACTGACCATGGGAAATCTTAGAAGCCAGCCAGAGACTGGAGGCAGCACAGAGATTAGACATCGGGGGACCATGACCACCCAAGCCTGCAGGGACAAAGGCAGTGTCACAGAGCCCAGGGGCTAAGGTCACCAGGTAGAGGTTAGAACCACAATACGCCTGTTCATTGGGCACTGGAGCCACCGCGAGAAATGCCACCAAAGGCAAACAGAGAGAGGCGGAGAAATACCTTGGCTTCTTCCTTCCTCCCAGACCCCAACTTCCCCCTAGCCTCCCATCGTCTGAAGCCAGCTAAATGCCACCTGCCATGGGACCTTGGAAATGCAGCCACATTACATTTCTGGGGGGTTTTTTTGTTGTTGTTTTTTGAGGGTTTTTTTTTTTTTGTAAAGCTCCTCTTTTATATTCTGAGACGCTCATTTCCTTGAAAACTAGAATTTGCCAGCAGTAATAATTTAAATAATCTCCCCTTGGATGAAGGCAAGCCATGGGGGTACGATATTTTGTTGAAGCTCAGTGGGGCTTAGCAAGGGGATGAAGGTCGTACAGGGAATCATTGAAGATCATAGAGAGCCCCTGGCATCTCAGCCTGGGGGTTGTAAGTCCGAAGGATCAGGGATGGGGCCGGACAGCTCCAGTGGCAACATCTAGTCCACTTTCTTTTCCTTTTTGCTTTGTCTGTCCCCCTATCAGGTAGATCCAGTGGGAAAAGCAGGACAGCGTGCTCAGGTCCTAGCGCCAGGCCTATCATATTCTCCTATTCGCCTCTTCATAATCATACTAATAGCTACCAATTACTGAGAACTTTCCATGTAAATTTCACCATAGGAGGAATGCACTGCTATCATCTTCCACTTACCAGTGAGGAAACTGAAGCCCTGGGAGATTAAGTTGCTTTCCCGGCCTGAAGAGCTAGTAAGTGGTGGAGGCAGGCTGTATTGGAGCTCATTCCTCCCTGACTCCAAAGCGCCACCAAAGCGCTCTACGGCTTCCTCCTCACCGTAGGATGGGAGGCAAGGTGCTTACAATGTCTGGGTTTGCGTTAAAGGAGGACGATCCATATTGACCCTGCTGGCTTTCCCCGAGTGGCTGGGATTCCCCAAGTAGGTAATGTACGTGAAAATGTTTTGAAAACTCTTAAGACCCCCTTGCTTTAGATCCTATTATTTCCCCTTCTGCTTCTAGCAGGCACTGTCTGCTTCTTAAGTCTCTCCATGAGGGGCTGAGCTACTATTTTTGGCCTGCCAAGCTGTTTTTGTTTTTCACCAGAATGCATGCTCCATTTGGGTAATGGGAACAGATGTGACAATGGGAACAAAACTCTTACCAGCCACGTTCTAACCCAAACATCCCAGGAGCGGCTTCCAGAACTCATCTCATCATGTCTGCTCCTGGACAGGGAAATGTGAGAACACAAAGCTCTGCCTCACTGTCTTTTACTAGCCTTGATCATTTCTGGTAAGTGCTCTTGGTAATCACTTTTCCTTTCCACAGCTTTAAGTTCTGGTGTGTTGTCCATATTATATTAATAAAGGTCCACGGGGAAAGAGTGACTTGTCGGAGGTTAAGAAATAATTGTAAGAAAATGTTTTGACATTATGTTAATGCCTGTCAGCGTATTATCCCCAATTTAAAGTTAATCACCAAAATTATATTGCAATTTCAAAAATGTAATGAAATAAGATTTGTTGAGGTGTGAATAATAAAGAAACCAAGAGCCGAGAGCTAGAATAGAAGTAAACTTCTTCTTTAACTCTTTTGTGGTTTCCTGCCAAAGGGCAAAGAAATAAATGGTGATTTGGGGCCTGTGGATCTTGGCAAAAAAAATGGATTTACAATCCAGAGAAAAACAAGAGGTCTTTGTCTACAAGGCAACACAACCACGTATTGAGATACAATGTTGAAATTTAAATCCCTGTCAAAAGGGTTCCAAAAATCTGAATGTTTGTCATTATGTGGGCAAGATATTTAGACACTTGATAAATTATTCAATTTTCTTATAAAATGCTGGTGTCTTGCCCGGTCTCTGACTTTATGCTTCCAGTGGCCTGTCAAATGTTTCTGCTTGGGTGCCCGGCCACCACCTTAAAATCAAACCAAGCTTCTCACGTTTACCCCAAAGCCAATGCTCCTACTTTATGTGAGTGGTAGCAGGATTTTCTCAGGCTCTGAGACTTGGAACTCTGGAGTCCTCTTTGACCCCTTCGATATTTATGCCATCTATTCATATCCAGGCCTGAACATTCTTTTGAGCTTTCCTTTGAAAATAAACACGAGAACAATAACATCCATTTGCACAGGCTTGCCACAAGTCAGGCTTCCCCTGGGAGGTGCCTTTCGTATATTATCCTGAGCCCTCCAAACAACTCTGTAGGATGGACAGCATGATCCCATTTTTAAAAGCGAGCAAATGGAGATTTGGAGTGGTCACTGGCCTAGTTGCTTGCTCAGTAAGTGCTGGAATAAATCTGTCTGCCTCAAAGCAGAGCATCCGCATCCTCCTCGCACTGTCCTGAAGACCCACCAAGCCAGCCCAGCCCACAGCAAGCCCTCAGGACACCTTGCTGGCGGTTGCCACTGCTCCCTCATTCTTTCATGCCACACCCACCATGCCTGCCTTGGTCCCTGCTGCCACCAGGCATATCCTGCCGCCCAGAGCTCCCTGCCGAGACAGTCACTCACCCTACATCCCCTCTCCTTCCTCCACCCTGAACGCAGTTCCTGGATGAATCTTCCCAGACACTATCTTGTGACTTTGGAGAAGATTGGACCCCATTCGAACTCACAAGCCTTTGATGGCTCCTCAATTTCCTGTGGAAAAAGTTCAAAATGGAGCCAGCCTTTGTCACCTGCCGTCTTCCGTCTGTCCCCACCACCTTCGCGCTAATAGAACCCTACACTCCCGTAAGGCTGGTGTGCTTCCCGGGCTTCTGCTTTTCCTACTGTGACCACCCCTTGGCTTCCACTTTAGTCTTCTACTTCACTAAGACCCCATTCAAACAACCCCTCCTCCAGGAAGCTTTCCAGGACCACCAGGCCCACTCCAGCTAGCTTTCCCCTTCCCTGACCTCTCATAGTGCTTCTTATCTGCCTCAAACATGTGGCATTAATCAAAGCCTGCCTTGAACTGTGAGCAGCTCTTGCATTCAACTAAAAACAGTGCAATCTGGTGAGGAAAAGCACATACTTCCAATGATGTTGGGTGGTTGAGTCCCAAATCTGCCACTAATTACCCGTTTGATTTGTCAAACCACTAGTGGGTTTGTGCCCATCTTTTTAATAATCGCTTTAGTAATAGCTTTTATTTGCTAAACACTGCGTGTGTGGCTAAATGTCTTATAGGTGTTATCTTTTATAAAAAAAAAAAAAGGAGGTGATCATATTATCCCCATTTTAAGGACAAAGGAACTGAGCTTCAGAGAAGTCATTAGGTAATTTGCTTAACTCAAAAAGCCCGTAAGTATGAGCCGGAATTTCTCTGGGATCCAAAAAGAGGCTTTAATTTATCTCGGAGAGCTTTTAATTTACATCTTGAAACGCACTGCATCCTCTTAGCATTTCAGTCTTCTGCAATCAAATGCTGTGAAGACGACCCTCCACCCCACCCGCCGCAAAGGCCCTGCCCTCCAGTCTCTCTGTTCCCGGCCTGCCTATTCCCACCCGTTCCCAGTAGGCGGAGTGGAGGAGGGAAGGTTGCTGCCGGCAACATCTTCACTGGGCCTCCCTGAGCTCAAACCAGGTAGATGGGGAGAATCAAGGACCTTCCCCTTCCGGCCTGGAAGAGCCTCTCCACCCCGTGGATGCAGAACATGTGGCTCAGAGGGGAGTAGCAGCTGGGCCAAAGACGCCCACTTAAGTGAGCTGCACTGCAGCCTAAACTTCCCACACTCTTCTACCCCCGCAGGGCGCTGAAGACCAGGCACCTGCGCACTAGGAGAAATGTCCTCTCCTCCATCTCAAATTGGTTGCCATTTAATTTGATGAGGCAGGATAAATAGGAACACCCAGTTGGCCTTTGGGGAGCCCTTCATTACTTCCCATCCCTCTGCCTGTGCTCTCAGGGCTCCACGCATCCCTGTAATACAGACCTCGGATCCTCCGCGTTTCCCTTCGCCTCTGCACCCCATCTCACTCCCGATGCCTCTTACCAGCCACACTTTCCGTCGCTGGCCTTTCAACCTTTCATTTATATCCTCATTGAGATAAGACCGCTGGCCTTGGCTGCTGCATTCGGAGTGAGGGTGCACCTCTGATTTATGGAATGGCATAATATTTCTGCATCTCATTCCCCAACCGCTTCACACGGTCATGTGCCTTGCCGCAGCTCCGATGACCATTGGGCATGGAGCAGATGTCTTCATTGAGCTGCCCATGATGACACTAGCTATAGATCTCTCTCTCTCTCTCTCTCTTTCTTTCTTTCTTTTTCTTTCTTAACCTCTTTTTCTCCTTTTAACACAGACATTGTAGTTCATTCAGAGGCCACTGGTGCATGCATAGAGTTTAGATCCCTGCCTTCCAGTGAGCATTGTCTAGCCCTGGTGAGCAATGAGATAATTGCCTGTCAGAGAAATTCCTTAAAGTAGCTCTGGTCCCCACAGTATTTGAACCCAAGTTTAAGGGTAAATGTTTGATAGGAGAGGCCACTCTACCACCTGAGAAGCTCCTGGACTTCTAAGGCAACAAGTCAGCTTTCCAAGATGAGCATGCATTGATTTGTGGAGCAATGGAGATCACACTATGGGGAACTTGCTCTCCTCTTTCAAGGCTGTTATTGATGCCACCAAGATCAGGTCAAGTTGGTGGCAGCACTTGGTCCTCTCTGAATATTTGCAACTGAGTCATAATGCTAAAGCCTATAATCTCGGATGTTTTAGCAAAGAACTCCAGTACATTGTCAGAATGGTAATTTGTCTGTATTCCATGTGCCCCTTGTAGAGTCTGTGTCAGTCAGGGTTCTCCAGAGAAACACAACCAATAGGGTGTATGTGTGAGTGTGTGTGTGTGTGTGTGTGTGTGTGTGTAAAAATTTATTTCAAGGAATGGGCTTACACAATTGTGAGGACTGGCAAGACTGAAATCCATGGGGCAGACTGGAAGGCTAGAAACTTTCAGACATGAGCTGATGCTATAGTCTAAAGGCAGAATTTCTCAATCCTCATTCCTCAGTTTTGCTCTTAAGGCCTTTCAACTGATTGGAGGAGGCCCATGTGCGATATCAAGGATAATCTCTTTTATATGAAGTCAGCTAAGTGTAGACATTAACCACCTCTGCAAAATACCTTCATAGCAACACCTAGGTTAGGATTTGATTGAATAATTGGGTACCATAGCCCAGCCAAGCCTACACACTTACTATCTCAGAGTCAAAGTCAATAAGCTGTAGCATGGGGGCATCATCATTAAATCCAGACCAGCCCAAATGAGCCCCCTCACTGCACAGCAAATATCAGCCCCAGCTGGGCACTTTCAAAACTCGCTGGCCCTGAGCTAGCTACAGTGCTGGTTCTAAGTATTTTCCTAGGATCACCTAAAACTTATTCTTTACCTCATTCCCCCCCCCCCCCCCCCGCCCCACCAACCCGGATCTTAAATTTCCCACTATTTTAGTGACACATTCAGGCTCTTCTCACTAGATTCTGGGATTGTTTTCTCATATGACTGTCAGTATCCCATGTACCCCTATTTTGCAGTCCATTTCATTTAGCTCCCGGGTCTCCTTCTATCAGCTCCAACCATGTAGACTGACTTCATTGGTTGGTCAAAGCTCATCTAGGAGAAGAAGGAGATTCAGACAAAAAAAAGTGTGACTTATGAACGTGCAGGGAAGGATAGGAATCAGGCAGGGCTCTAGCAGCTCAGATGGATGAAGGTTACATGGAAGGGAAAGGAAGAAAGGGATCAAAAATCCCAGAGTAAAAATCTTGACACTTCCACTTACTTGCTGTGACCTTGGACACTTTGTTTAACCTCTCCAAGTCTTCCTTTTCCAGAATGTCCAGGAGGCACATAAATCTACTTCGTAAGTGTGGGGAGATAATCATATATGCTAAGCAAATTCATGTTTTCTTCTTTCAGAAGAACTACTCTTCCAGCCTCCTTTCAATTAGTGAGCCAAATGGTGGGCTCTTGCCTGTTAAGATTCTAGGTATCTATTGCTGTGTAAGAAAAATTCCCCCAAAACTTAGTAACTTAAAACAGTAACAGTCATTTACTCTGTTCACGAATCTGCAATTTGGGCAGAGCTGAGAGATAGATTGTCTCCTTTCCATGTGGCATCTGCTGGGACAGCTTGACGGGAGCTAGATCGACCTCCAAGATCACTCCTTCAGACGGATGATGAGTTGGTGCCTCTGTTTCTCTCACATAAGCTTCTTGATAGGGTGATGGGCTTCCTTGCACCCCCATGACAGGATTCCAAGAGACAAGAAGAGGAAGCCACCAGTCTCTTAAAGTCTGCACTCAGAAGCTAGCAGTGTTACTTCTGCTGTATTCTCTTGACCAGCCACATGGCCTGCCTGTATGTAAGGAGAGTAGACATAAACCATACTTCTCATTGAGAAGAATGTCAAAGAATTTCTGCCCCTGCTCAATCCACCATAGCATTCAGTCAATGTTGAGAAATAGGACCAGATTAACCTCTTACCTGAAACAACTGAAAACCGAACAAAATATAGAAGCCAACAATATTCAAGACAGTGGACATAGGCAATGAAGGCTAACAATTCTTATGGATAGGAAACAAAAAGCTGAGCCCTAAGGTTGTGCCAGTTTACTGCCTGGAAGAAGTTTCCAAGCCACAAAACAGGGAGGGAAACCCAAGAAGAGTTTAGCATTTCTCTGTTAGTTGAGGAGACAGAGTCGAAAAAGCTAAAGGCCCACAGAGAGTGCAGGGAAGAATACAGGAAAAGAGAAAGCTTCAAAGAGAGAGATCTAGAGAGATCTCTAGATATCTGTGGGAAGTCCCCATCACACATTGAGTTGCATACTGATCAGAACATGTATGTGAAAACAAAACAAAACAAAAAAATTGTCTGACCCCAAAGAAAGAATCACCTGAAAGGATTAGCAGGAACAGAGCCTGGAGGTCATGGAGGACCAGGAATAGTGCCAGTTCCCATATGTCAAAGTGAAAAACCTCATAATTTAAAGGGCTAAGAAATATCTTGCCTCAAGAGTTAGGGAAAGTTAGCCTTATGCTAAATGCTTTAAGCAAAGCTTAAAAGAAACACTTGAAAGTATCAAAGTCTCTCCAAATAATTTGACCATGTCCTAGAACAAAACTAAAAGTTCTTTATAGGAATTCAAAAATATCCCACAACCAAGAAGGCAATGGCATTAATGATGTGTAGCACCCAACCAAGAATCATCAGGCATGCAAAGAAGCAGGAAAATACAACTCCAGATGAGAAAAACTGACCCAGAAATGACACAGATAATTGAATTAGTAGACAAGGACATTAAAATAGTTATAAAGACTGTATTCCAGAGATTTAAGAAGCTGCAGGAAGACATTAGTTTTCTCACTAGAAATGGCAAGAAGACAACAGGGCAACATCTCTAAAGTTCTGGAACCATCCCCAGAAAGGAAGTCTTCTGCATAGTCTCCTACTTTGTATTGGTTTCCTAAGGCTACTATAAAATTTACCACAGACCATGTAGCTTAAAACAACCAAAATTTGGGTGCCTGGGTGGCTCAGTTGGTTAAGCGACTCCCTTCGGCTCAGGTCATGATCCTGGAGTCCTGGGATCAAGTCCCACATCGGGCTCCCTGCTCAGCGGGGGGTCTGCTTCTCCCTCTGACCCTCTTCCCTCTCGTGCTCTCTGTCTCTCATTCTCTCTTTCTCAAATAAATAAATAAATAAAATCTTAAAAAAAACATTTATTCTGTCACAGTTCCGGAAGCCAGAAGTCTGAAATCAAGGTGACAATGGGGTTGGTTCCTTCTGGAATCTCTGAGAGAGAATCTGTTCTAGGCTTCTCTCCCAGCTTCTGGTGGTTGCCAGCAACAGTTGGCTTACAGACATATCACTCCAGTCTCTGTCTCCATCACCATGTGGTCTTTTTCCCTGGGTCTTCAAATATTTCTTTCCTTGCAAAGACATAGTCTTTGGATTTAGGACCTGCCTTGCTCCAGAATGACCTCATCTTAACTTACGTCTTCATTATATCTACAAAAACCCGATTTCCAAATAGTCACATGCCTAGGTACAAGGAGTTAGGATTTGAACAGGCCTTGTTGGAGGACATAGTTCATCCCATTACACTATTCTCCAGTCTCCCAGTGGATGGGGTGGGTCCAGCGGAGCATTCCAATGCCCCGGGGGAGGCCAGAGTCACCAGATGGATGAATTCTGGGTCCCTAAATCACAATGTGGAAGACCACTCCAGAAGCATGTGACTGAGCTGTGACATGAGGGAGAACATAAAGCAGTAGTGTGATAAGCCACTGAGACTATCATGAAGACTATTATGTGCCACCATTGTGGGGATAAAGTGAGATCACGCATGTGAAGGACCTGACAAGGTGCTAAGGAATTGGTAGCATAATGAGGACATTAATAAAGAGAAGACGGAGGGATGAGTCTATATTAGGTCTCAGGTTGGGCTCTCTGTGAACTTTGGGGGAGACTTGGAATAGTGACAGGCTTCTAGTGGATTATCAAAAGACTTTGATCCCAATAGGAATAAATTACCCAATAAAAAGGCAGAGAGGGCTCCTAGGTCCCTGCAAAGCATTACATTGCTCTCATCATACTGCTGCTCTCTTCCCATTCCAAAAAGTACAATTGAGAGGGTGAGCCAGTTTATTTAAGCAATCATTAGGCAGAGCAGACAGGTGATTCAAACTAAATGTTTGACCTAGTTAACTGGCAGATTCCGTCACAACAAACCTCAGTACATAAAACCTCAGTTTCTGGCTGAGCCAGAAAGGAAATCCCGTCTTCTGCTGTTTCCAAGCAAAATCAGTTTACAAAATTACTTTCTGTTTCCCATACATCTTCTGAAATGACTATAGACCAAATAACCAATTGATTTGAAGCCATTTTTTACTCTCATCCAAAGCAGAGAGATATTTTTCATTCCTATCCAAAAGGGAAAATGTTAAATCACATGTGAATTGCAGATATAAGCATTTAAAGACTGTTTTCCTCTTTTGTTTGTGAATAATTTTTTATTTTATGAAGGAACCAAATATCTCAGTAGGTAAAATCAATAGCAGCCACCAGAGTGGATGGAAAATTCTCCAGGCTTAATATGGTTTCATGCATGGCTGTCAAAGCTGAATGTCTTAAGGGAA
Organism: Neomonachus schauinslandi; assembly: GCF_002201575.2. Classification (NCBI taxonomy): domain Eukaryota; kingdom Metazoa; phylum Chordata; class Mammalia; order Carnivora; family Phocidae; genus Neomonachus; species Neomonachus schauinslandi. Next base: position 136,088,678 of record NC_058411.1, read on the forward strand.
CAAATAGTGAATTCCCTGCCTTGGAGGAGATGTATGAATTAGAGTCTTTTCTTTTTAAAACTAATCTGTTGTATAATGGTTCATTCGTTCAACAAATATTTATTAAACACTTATTGTGTGCTACATACTACATCAAATGTTTGGAATACACAAAATATAAAATTGGGGAACTACTCCAGAGGGAAGAGAGTCTAGCAGAATAATAAGTATGATTTAAAGAGAGCTTACTAAATTTCAAGCACCATTCTAAGCCCTTTGTATATGTTAATTCATGTACCCCTCATGACACCCCTGTGAGATGATATTAAAATTCCTATTTTACAGACAAGGGAACTGAGTCCCACAGCTTAGTTGGATGGAGAGCCAGGATATGAGCCCAGAGAGCCATATTCCAGAGACCATGCTTTCCTTATGCACAAAGCCAATATGCAAACATGCCCTCTCACCAATGTGACATTTGTGAGACAGACTCTAAGAATCTTGACGAGAAGATTCTGTCTATGTCTCATCTTATTATTGTTTTTCCCAATTCTTAGAAGAGTGCTTGGTATGTGGCATTCATTTTTTTTTCCAATTGTTAACATATGTAATCAAATAGAGTAACGGAGAAAGTAATCTGGTAGACCCAAACAAGCAGATCCTGCATTTGTGTGGGAAAATCATAGAAGGCTTCCCAGAGGAGATGATTTTAAGCTGGTTCTTCTGGAAAGGCAAGTTAAGTATTTGATAGGTCATCCAGGGGAGGAAAAACATTCTGGGAAGCAGAAGTTCAAAAACCACACAGACAAAGGCACCAAGGCAGGAAAAGCATGGCCAGTTGAGGGGATTAGAAGTAGCTTGTGATGAAGGAAGGAAGGATGGAAGGAAAGAAGAAAGAAAGAAAGAAAGAAAGAAAAAGAAAGAAAGAAAGAAAGAAAGAAAGAAAGAAAGAAAGAAAGAAAGAAAGAAA
>NC_058411.1:136089636-136090320 GCF_002201575.2 Neomonachus schauinslandi
AAGAAAGAAAGAAAGAAAGAAAGAAAGAAAGAAAGAAAGAAAGAAAGGGCTTACAATGATTGTTGAGAAAGGTAATTGATAATTTGTGCAGTGTTAATCTTTTTCCTGAGCAATCAGTGCTTCTCAGAGTCTCTTAGAGCCCCGAAAAAGGGAGTTATTTGGTACTTTTCTTCTTCATTTTTTAAAAAAGGCATCAGGAAGCTCTTTGGGATTATGGTTTCCTAAAGATGTTGCTCCTAAACAAAACCTTTAGATGAGTGCTTCCTAACAGGACCCTGGAGACCAGTCAAGGGGCGCCAGTACTCCCCCAGAACTGAGAGTCGGCATCTTGGTCCACCAGGAATTCTGAGCCAAGGCCACACCCATTGGGAAGCTCTTTCTTAGGTGGAAAAAGTCAGCAGAACTTTGGCAAAAGTTGTGGTAGGTGTGGAATTCCAACATCGAATTGTCAGAAAGAAACAAAGGACAGGCCACTGGTATATTCTTGCTTTCTGGACTCCAAGATTGTGTCTGAACTTGAAAAGCACCTAAAGGGCTGAGCTGAGAGAAGCAGGGAACACATGGTGATGAGAGAGAGAAAGAAAGAAAGAAAAAGAAAGAAAGAAAAAGAAAGAAAGAAAGAAAGAAAGAAAGAAAGAAAGAAAGAAAGAAAGAAAGAAAGAAAGAAAGAAAGAAAGAAAGAAA
>NC_058411.1:136090330-136157798 GCF_002201575.2 Neomonachus schauinslandi
AAAGAAAGAAAGAAAGAAAGAAAGAAAGAAAGAAAGAAAGAAAGAAAAAGAAAGTGAAAAGCAGCAGGCAGCTGGAATGCCTGGGTGGTGCAGTTGGTTAAGGGTCTGACTCTTGGTTTTGGCTTAGGTTGGAATCTCGAGGTCCTGGGATTGAGCCCTGTGCTAGGCTCTGTGCTCAGCAAGAAGTCTGCTTCAGAGTCTTTCTCCCTCTCCCTCCCGCTTACTCTCTCTCTCTTTCTCTCAAATAAATAAATAAGATTAAAAAAAATAGGAGGAACAGGAAGAGGTTTGGATACTGGCCAAAGTGGACTAGAATGAGCCAAACCCCAAAGAGAAGTTTCTGCCACTATCCCCCAATTTGCACAAAATAAAGTCAAGAGAATGGAAAGACCCTTACTGACTCATCAACTGCCTTAGCCTTTTCTCCAAGAACTATCCTCTCTTAATTCCTTTTCTTCTAACTTTCTTGACTGACTACTTTGGTGCTGACCAGAGAGTCTCTGGTTATGTGATGAATTCTGTGCTCTGTTCATGTAAGTAAGCCGCGCTGTGCTCAACCAGCACCAAAACTCTTGCTGTTCTCTTCCGTTCAGACCATTTGGGTTCCAGAACCTGACTTCTAGTTATGTTGTTTTTCTCCCCCTTATGGCATCCACCATTACCCAAGCTTCAGCAAGAACATTAAAAACATTAAAGCCAAAATATCTGAGCATGGAACCTTGCAGGCACCAAGAGATAGTGCCTACAAGATGGATCTTAAAAGGGTATTCCCAAAATAAATACCCAAGGCACCAAGGATGTTGCTAATGTCTGAAGTCTGAGTTTCAGGATTGATTCAAATACCTATGCTGCATGAACATTCCCAGCCAATCATTCAGTCAGAATATTTATAGAGCAACTATGACCTTCCAGGTTCAGGGCATCAGGCTAAATACTGTAATTATATAAATAGTTATACTACATATCAACTCCTTCCAAGAACTTATGTTCAATATGGGGGTGATTTCTTCAGCACAATTATTTGGTATCTCAGCTTCTCCAAAACTTCTTTTTCTGAATCAAAACAGGACAATTATTCTTGAGATGTTTCTTTAGGTCCCATGTGGTCTTACATTCCCAGATTGCTCTGATGTTGTCCTTTAATGTTTGTTTCTTGCTTCCTGAAGAATCCATGGACCTCATGGAAACATCGTTGCCCTACTCCTAGAATCTGTCAATAGCCTGAAGAGTCTACCTGCTGCTCCTTCCATGACTACCCTGTGCCCTGTGGAAGCCTACCATCTCCAGACCTCCCTTTCTTGGGCAAAACTGAAGCATCAGCAAGACCTGGAAGAACCCAGTACCTTCTCATGTACCAGCAGGAAGAGGCTTGACCCACCATCACATGCAGCCACTTGCTCAACCTCTGCTCAGCCCCAGTGACCAGGGAAGTCTATTTTTGAGCTTCTGGTCACTCCTTCCCTTCTCCCTACATATCTGTGGGAAGCCCTGTGTCCCAAGTCACCAATAAGGAGCCATTCATCCTGCTCTAGGTTGGGGCAGGTTTTTTTCCCACAGTGTCTCCTCTCTGGCTGATCCCATAGCCCTAGAGCCCAGTCCCTTACCCTCCTCCAGCATGACTGGCTTTCAGTGTCTGCTCCTTCAGCCAAACCTATCTCATTCTCACCAACAAATTTGCTTTTTACTTGGAGCTAAGGGGAGATGTTTCAAAGGGAAAGAAATTCTAGAAAGCACCATATAGTAAAAGACAAACCAGTGGAAGAGCTGAAGAATGTAAGATCTACAGGAGTTTAGATATGGAGGAATCACTGTGAATGGGGGGCACCCTGAACTGTGGGGCTCAACCTGGGTCACGAAGGATGAATAACCCTCAGGTAAGTGCATAAAAGGAGGAAAGACATTTTAGAAGGTGTGGACACTGCCAGCAAAATCAGGGGGAAAAGATCAGGATAGAACACCAGCATAAGCCAGGGAAAGATCACTCTAGATGCTTTCAGGGAAATATAAGAGGCCTCCATTTCCAGAAGCAGGACAGGACCCGTTCTTCATTCTTCAGGGCTTTCTTCCAATGCCATGTCCTCTTGGAAACCTTTCCTGGAAGTGCAAAACACATGGATACTGTTAATGTGAAACCTCTTTAGTTCACCTAGGGATGCGTTCAATGCATTTTAATTTGTGAGCATTTTTCTCATTTTTCTTACACCACTGCAAGCTTCTTCAGGTGGTATTACATTTTAAGCTTTGTGGAAGCATTAATAACTTGAGACCTATAATGTATGCATATTATTTAGCACACAGCTAGGGTGGCCCTATAATTTATCTTCCACACTAGGGCACTTTGGGGAATATGAGGGGATCAACCAAAAATTACTCTTAGACAACAGGCATTAACCAATACAGCCCCAGGCTAACAGGATGTATAATCACCCTAGCCATAACCAATTTCTTTCTATGAAATTTAAGGAATGCCAAAAGGGTCTTATGTTGAAGTTGGTTGACTGTGTTGTCTTGTGCTATCTCAGTGTTTCTACCCAAGGCAGCCACTCCCCACTGATTGTATAGCCTTTTCTGCTCTCAGAAGGAAGATTTGCTCTTTAGATGGTGTATTTATTTCTTAAACAAGCAATAGCAGCATTTTCCCTAATTGCCAGACACTGTGTAATATTCAGGTAATGCATGAGTGAAAAAGCATAGCCCCTTGTCCGCTAAGAGCTCACAGTCTAGCAAGAGTCCACTTATTCACTCACTGACTCATTCATTCATATATTCAACAAATATTTATTAAAAGCTTATCATGCATCAGGCCAAGTGGTGGCAAACAACTGCTCCATTCTTTGCCCCAATGGAGCTCCCATATTGTACTCCAGCAGGTGAGAATAGGCCATTAGTAAAGGTGTTTATGAGCTTTAATGTTGGCCCAAAGGAGAGAAGTCCCAATTTTGCTTGGACCAGTTAGTGGGACTTTACAGAGGAGAAGAAAAATGAAGACATAATCATCAAGCAAAAGAGGAGGGAAAGATAGTTCAAGCAGAGAAAACAGTACAAGCAAAGGTTTGGAGGCAGGAAACAGCAAGATGAGAGATGAGAGTGGAGGGTTAGTTGGGGCTGGACCACAGTGGGGCCCAGTGGCCAACCTGAGGACTTTAGATTGTGACACATTAGTCAATGAGGGGACACTGAAGCTCAGCATCAGGCTCGTGCCATGATCAGGTATGTATCTTAGAGAGATTATTGTTTTTGAGGGATCTATAACAATTCCTCCAAGAGTTAATTTGCAGGAAGTCAATGTGGACATAAGCTCCTGACTTTCCTTGCTTATTCTAGGTTCCTAGAGGGCAGTGCAGGGTCCACAGACTCTCCTTGTACCTGAAGGAACAGTATTATTTTACAAGATGTTTTCTCCTAGATAGAGGGTGTGTTCCTACCAATAAATGCCCTATTGTCATCAGAGCCCGAATTGTATAATCAATTCTGTGATGCCTCAGAATTGTTGATGGCTGAATTGTTATGTAAATGTAACTTCCATGACTAGGGACTATATAACCTCAAAAAAATAGCATCATTACAAGACCTGGCTTTCTTTCTTTTTTTTTTTTATGTTATGTTAATCACCTTTTATTACATCATTCGTTTTTGATGTAGTGTTCCATGATTCATTGTTTGTGTATAACACCCAGTGCTCCATTCAGTATGTACCCTCTTTAGTACCCATCACCAGGCTAACCCATCCCCCCACCCCCTCCCTTCTGGAACCCTCAGTTTGTTTCTCAGAGTCCATAGACTCTCATGGTTCATCTCTCCCTCCGATTTCCCCCCCTTCATTTTTCCCTTCCTACTATCTCCTTCTTTTTTTTTTTTTAACATAGAATGTATTATTTGTTTCAGAGGTACAGGTCTGTGATTCAACAGTCTTACATAATTCACAGCGCTCACCATAACACATACCCTCCCCAATGTCTATCACCCAGCCACCCCATCCCTCCCACCCCCTACCACTTCAGCAACCCTCAGTTTGTTTCCTGAGATTAAGAATTCCTCATACCAGTGAGATCATATGATACATGTCTTTCTCTGATTGACTTATTTCGTTCAGCATAATACCCTCTAGTTCCATCCACATCATTACAAATGGCAAGATTTCATTCCTTTTGATGGCTGCATAATATTCCATTGTATATATACACCACATCTTCTTTATCCATTCATCTGTCCATGGACATCTTGGCTCCTTCTATAGTTTGGCTATTGTGGACATTGCTGCTATAAACATTAGGGTGCACATGCCCCTTCGGATCACTACATTTGTATCTTTGGGGCAAATACCCAATAGTGCAATAGCTGGGTTGTACAGTAGCTCTATTTTCAACTTTTTGAGGAACCTCCATACTGTTTTCCAGAGTGGCTGCACCAGCTTACATTCCCACCAACAGTGTAGGAGGGTTCCCCTTTCTCCGCATCCCCGCCAACATCTGTCGTTTCCTGACTTGTTAATTTTAGCCATTCTGACTGGTGTGAGGTGGTATCTCATTGAGGATTGAGGTTTTGGTTTGGATTTCCCTGATGCAGAGGGATGCTGGGCACTTGTTCATGTGTCTATTGGCCATTTGGATGTCTTCTTTGGAAAAATGTCTGTTCATGTCTTCTGCCCATTTCTTGATTGGATCATTTGTTCTTTGGGTGTTGAGTTTGATAAGTTCTTTATAGATTTTGGATACTAGCCCTTTATCTGATATGTCATTTGCAAATATCTTCTCCCATTCTGTTGGTTGTCTTTTGGTTTTGTTGACTCTTTCTTATGCTGTGCAAAAGATTTTTATCTTGCTTTATTTCTATGCCCATTTTCCAGTCACCAGGAGAGATGTCTGTCTCAGCCAGAATGGACATGGATGAGAGTTAACCTCAACATCAAATGATCTGCTAGCTGCCCCTGGTCCTGTCCCCTTAGCCCTACATCCTCCTAGTGGCTTCAGACTGTTCTCATTTCCTCTCTCGGGAGGCAGCTGGTACTGTGCCGTCTGCTTATTCAACACAAACTAACTTTTGATCTTAGACCTAAGGCTCTGAGTTCTTGAATATATATGGCTTTTGCTTAATTCATAAGGACCATGGAAAGAATAAGAATTAGGCCATTTCCCCTGTGCTCCAAAACAACCCTATCTTCTCCCACAATAACAGGATACTTCTGGACAAGGTTCTCAGAGAGTGTAAATTCAGTTCCTTAATATTTTCACAATGAATTAAAATCCAATGGGGGCTGCAGTTAATCTGCCAGAAACTATCTCTCTCTCTTTAGTTAACTTTCTACCTATTAATAGAGACCCAAATTTTGGCCCACAGATGCATATTTGGCAAAAATTTCAACTTATTTTTCTCTATCTTAATGAATCTGTTTCAAAATCTTCCCATTCTGCTTCCTGACAAAGATTTAAACTTTGACAATTTAAGGTAAACTGAGTTCAATGAGTCCTTTAGGAGTGTTTTCAGCTTAATCATAGAATAATATGTCTTTTTCTCCTTGGATTTGGATCTAAGTTTTGTATGTGTATGCAGAGCCAGACCAGCTACATTGTTTGCAGGGCCCGATGCCAAAGGAAGATGTGGAATCTCTTATTCAAAAAATTATTAAGAATTTCAAGACAACATTAAACCAAGCACAAGGCCCTTCTAAGCACAATGCTGTGTGCCCAAGAGGTAGGTTTTCCATATTACCTTGATACTGGGGGTGGGGGGTGGGGAGGGCATCTGCTGTAAGCTAACATCTACTAAGAAGGCCTTAGTCCCTCCAGGATACAAATCGTTGATCCAAGCTGGCATCTAAGAGAATATCCTCTACTTTCCAATGCCAGGACCCCTGTCAAGCTGCTTTTAGATGCATGGTAACCCACAGGTCCATGACCTTTGCAATGTAGGCATAAGTAGAAGTTCTGTGAGCATGACTAGACCTCTTCCCACACTATCCAATCTCCATCTTAATTGCCTCTTTACCATGCTTGGCATTTCCTCAGCTCTCCCAGTACAGACGAGACAGAGAAACAGGTCTTCTCTATTCTTAGATCCCCCAAAATCTCTGTGGATTTCTACTCAAACCCCTAACCCTTGGCCATGCTCAGCTCAGAAGGGGCAGGAGGCAAAGCCTCTTCACAGAAATCACACCAGTATTAATTGTATTGTTACCTGGCTCTCACCCTACTTTAAAAAATTTTTTGTGTGTAATTATTCTTTTAAGAATGGAGACAGTTCATGGCAGCAGAGATATCACCCTGTCTTAGGAGAGGGAATGTGATGAGCTTTAAAATCCTGTGATTCATTTATCTTGTTGCCTAAGTTCCCGTGTGTTTCCCATTCCCTAAGGTAATGGATTCACTCATTCATTCACACATTTATTCAAAAATAAATTTATTAAATTCTACTAGATGCTAAGCACTGGGTATATTGTGGGATACAAGAAGGACAATGGTCTCATGAGACTTATTTTCTAGATCAGGTGTCAGCAAACTATGGCCTGCAGACCACGTCTAGCCCACTACCTATTTTTGTAAATACAGTTTTAGTGGAACATAGCCAAACCCATTCAATGTTCAAATTGTCTATGGTTCCACAATGGCAGAACTGAGTAGTTGTAACAGAGATTGTATAGTCTACAAAACTTTAAAGGCCTATTTGACCCTTTCAGGAAAAGTTTGACAAGCATTGGACTAGCTAATGAGTGAGACAGGGAGTAAACAGATGAAAAATACATAACATGTAAGATCAAGTCGTCATGAACCCTATACAAATACAACAAGGTTGGAGGATTGAGGGTGCTGAGATAGCCTGCCAGGGGGAAAACCATTTCAGATAAGCTGGTCAGAGAAATGTTCTCTGAGGAGGTGGCATCAAGGCCAAGAAAGATGGGAGAAGAAAGACATCGCATTCCCCAAGGGAACAGAGAATGCGAATGCCCTGAGCAACAAAGTCAAGCTTATTCTACTTGGAAATTCTAGTTAGCAGAGTCTAGTTGGAATGGAGGGGGCAAAAGGAGGAAGACAAAAGATGCATAATATTTTATTTATCAAAATTGTATTGCATTATATGGTTTTCCTTTTTCTGGTCTTGATAATGATAGACACCAGAGGAAGGGAAAAATCTGGAAAATAATTGCTAGGAATTCTTGAAATTTTGTCACTTGCTTTTCCACAGCCTCCATTTATAGGTGGTTTCTTCTTATCCTCTTACCTTTAGATAAACTACGAGGGATGGAAAACACTACAGAGAAGCTCTTAGATGGACAACATTTCCATCACGGCCGTAATAAACAGACTCGTCAGTGGAAGATGTGTCACCCCAGTTCCTCTACCCACCATCAACATGATTTAAAATATAAGATGCTTTTTAGTGTGTTGTAATGAAAAGAAGGTAGATTTCGGTGTCACGGATGGGTGCTTTGCAGGCTGACAAGCGATTTACCTTCTCTGAGTCACAATTTTCTAATCTAGAAAATGCAGTTAATAACGCCAGCCTTTGAGGATTTTTATGGGGAATAAATGATATAATGCATTGACAGTGACTGGCTGGGTTCCTGAGTGCTGAATGCATGTGATGTTCCTACTCTCACCCTTCTTCTCTTCCTCATTCGCCCCTGGCACAGCACAGCTTGTGCTGATTCATGACCTGACTGTGGCTCCTTCTGATCCTTTATCAGTCTGTCTAGCATCCCCAGAGGCAACGTTGCCTGCCTTCAGTGTAAGAGGAGTGTTGACATGAGAGATGAGCAGTGCCCGCTCACACATCTTGCTGATGCCCAGGAATAGGCAATGGATTAGCCTTTGAGTACAAACATTTCACTTCTCTCTCTAGAGGCTCCCCTGCCTGAGCCCACCCAGGCTGCTTTCAGACAAAGCTAAGATCGCTGGCCCATTTGGTTAAGTTGGGAAAGGCAGTCTTTTGACTGAAATTGATGAATTATTTAACATCCTCCGGGCCTTGGTGGATCTTGGATTAGCAGCAGCAGCAACACCTGAGAGCTTGTTAGACATAAAGAATCTCAGGTCACACACCTGACTCACTGACTCAGAATCTTCACGTTAACAAGATCTTCATGTGATCTGCATGCACATTGAAGTTTGAAGACCACTGGGAGAGGACAGGGGTTCTTAATCCAGCTTTTGTTCAAGTGTCTTGGCCCCATCCCCAGAGAGGGTTTCACTTGGTCTGGTATTTTTTGAAACCTTCATGGATGACTGTTATGTTCAGCCAGATGAAGAACTGCTGGTCTATGAACTACTTCTCTAGGTTGATACTTCCAAAGGTCTCAGCAGTATTAAGAGTCGGGCCCCAAATCACACAGTGAATGCCTAACAGAGATGGGATTAGAAGTATGGTCTCCGAATGCCCACCCTGTGTTCACTGCTCTGTATCCCATTGCCCTTCCCTGGGCAGATGGATAAGGATGTATGTTCACTCTTATAATGATCTGTCAATTGATCATGGCAGACAGTTTCAGAATGCCTAATTCTAATCCACTGGATCTACCCAAATCAAACTCCCAAAAGAGCTGTCCTGCTAAAATTTTTCTTCAAGTTTATAATGAAGGCAGATGATTTCATGAAATATCTTCACCATACCTTTCCTTCTGAATAAATTTTGATGCTCAGTCCTTCTCCAGCAATACTGTGTGTAATAAACTAATGCTTTCCTTTCTTTGTCTGAGATCCATCCTTCTCTGCTGGTTTAACCGTTATGTTCAATCTATCTTCGAAGCTCCACACCAAAAATAGACTTTCTTTATAACCTATTTCACGATTCCTCTAAAAATGGACTTTTTCTTCCTTCAAAAATCCCTGTTGGGTCGTGTGAAATTCTCCAAAGGAGAGTGGCAGAGATAGTACTCTGAAAATACCCCTTGTGCCCTCATCTCGACATTCTCCAGCCTCCTCCCAGTCAGACTGGAGCTGTGTGAATAGCTCATACCAACAGACTGTGCGCAGGAGTTCTCTGTGTCACTTCTCAGCTGAGGCATTTAAGAGACCTCGTGTGAGTTACATTTCTTTCTTTGGGTGAAAAACTTGGATTCTGTGTGTTTATATGGTAGTGTCACAAAGTAAAGAGAACCTGGGTCCTTGTGTCACCAGATGTAGACAGCCTCTAGCCACCCATATTGAACACACTGTGAGTAAAAAATAAAAGGGCCTGGCTAAGCTGCGAAGATTAGAGTAGAGGGTTCTGGGTAGCAGCTGACATTATGTGACCTAACAAGAAGTCCATGGCAATAGTGTTTATCAAACTTTAATGTGAATATGAATCACCTGAAGATCTTGTTACAATGTTAAAATTCAACAATCTGGAGAGGGACCCAAGATTTGGCACTCCTTACAAGCTTCTAATGATATCAGTGATACTGGTCCTTGGACAACAATTTAGTAGGAAGACACTAAAATATTCTCCATTGATCTGTAATACTCAAACCTATTCTTTCTCTCTCCAACTAGACCATAAGCTCCCATTGGCATGTTTCAACATTCGTGCCACAAATATATTCAAGAAAGTTGAGAACATCAGCAAAACTTGTAGAATACAGCCCTCTGAAAATTCTCACCTCCATAAAAACAATGAGAAAACCAGCAAAAACTGAAAAAAAAATCCATTTTTTTTAGAACTCAGGAAATTAATCAAAGGCTTGGAGCAATCTGGGGAACATTTATCCAAAATAAAAACTTTTTAAAAAGGCATAATCTCACGGGATGCCTGGGTGGCTTAGTTGGTTAAGCATCCAACTCTTGATCTCAGCTCAGATCTTGATCTCAGGGTCTTGAGTTCAAGCCCCACATTGGGTTCCACATGGAGCCTCCTTAAAAGAAAAAAAAAAGGTATAATCTCACTAAGGACATTGAGATGGCAGCCTTTTTCTCTGTCCTGGTCTAGTCCCATTGCCTACTTTCCAGCTCTGTGTTAACTTTGAAGAATAACTGACCAGAGATAAGTGAAAACCTATAGGCTGGCAGCCACTGAGGGAAGCAAAATGAGGGGAACAAAAGGGTCTCTAGCTTTTTCAAAGCCTCATTCTCAGAGTCCAGTTATTATATGATCTGAATAGCCATTTCCCTTAAAAACCTCAATTACAAAGATGTCTATATTTGATGTGATTCAGAGATCTAAAATTGTGAAAACTCTTTTCCCCAGGGGAGATTGTAAAAAAATAATTATAAGCAAGTGATTAACTTTGAAGCTGCCTGAGGCAATGGAAAATAATTGGGGCAAACAACAGATGAACCAAAAAAACTTAAAAGGAACAACCCAGAAATAAAATGTCCACAGGGCTTTGAAAAGGTCTAGTATAGTCCTTGGAATCCAGAAGGCCATGTGCATGCCAAGGTAAGTCGCTCAGTCGGTTAGGCATCTGCCTTTGGCTCAGGTCATGATCCCGGGGCCCTGGGATTGAGCCCCACATCGGGCTCCCTGCTCAGCGAAAGCCTGATCCTTCTGCCTGCCACTCTGCCTACTTGTGCTCTCTTTCTGTCTCTCTGTCAAATAAATAAATAAAATCTTAAAAAAAAAAAAAAAAAAGAAAAGGAAAAAGAAATGTCCAAGAATGACCTAAGCTCTCACCTCTGGCTGAACTTGAGACTGCCCAAGTAGGAAGTGCACACAGTTTTCAGCTACCTGGACGAGCGTTGAAGGCATGCTCCCACATACATACAGAGCCCCGATGGCCAAAATTGAGAGACTTTTGGTTACCAGCATTTAAGGAAATCTCTGTCCAATCATTAGTTGACCACTAAGATAACCAAGCAAAGATTTAAGTGTTCACACATGACAAAGAATACAGATTTTATGGAGTTAGTTCAACAAAGTCACTAAACAAAGAAGCAATAGCAACTACAAAAAGCAACAGTGGGATGTCTGGGTGGCTCAGTCGGTTAAGCACCTGACTCTTGATTTCAGCTCAGGTCCTGATCTCAGGGCCATGAGATCAAGGCCCACGTCAAGCTTTGCACTCAGTGCAGACTCTAATCGAGATTCTCTCTCTCCCTCTCCCTCTGCCCCTCCCCATTCACGCACTCTCTAAATACATACGTACATACATACAATCTTAAAAAAAAGAAAAAAGCAGCAGCAACAACAGACCCTTGGTAGGGGAACACTCTGACTTCAGTTACTACATTATGTTACATAAAATGTCCAGTTTTCAATGAAAAAAATATGAGAGAGGGAAAAAACATGCAGTATAGACACTTGTGTGGGGGAGGGGGCAAAGAAATCAATAGAAACTCAAAGTTTCCAAGGAACTGAGAAAGCCCATCGAACTTGCTAGATGAAAAACTGCAAATCAGCTATTGTAAATATTTTTAAAGAGTTAAAGGACGTTATATATAAGGAACTAAAAGATAGTATAAGAACAATATCTCATCTATATCAGTAAAGAGATAGCAATTACAAGAAGGAAATAGAAATTCTGGAGTTAAAAGTATAATAACTGAAATAAAAATACACACTAGAGGTTCCAACAACAGATTTTAGCTGGCAGAAGAAAGAACATAGGACCTGAAAATAGGTTAATTGAGATTATCCAATCTGAAAAACAGAAAGGAAAAAAAATCAAGAAAATTAACAGTGTTCCAGAGACAACTGGGACATCAAAATACAAATAATGGGTGTCCCAGGAGGAGAGGAGAGAAAGAAATGAGCAGAAAGAATATTTGAAGAAATAATGCATTGAAACTTCAGAAATTTGATGAAAAATTTTAATCTACATATCCAAGAAGCTCAAGTAACTCCATGTAGAATAAACTCAGAGATCCACCCATAGACACATGATAATCAAAATGTCAAAAAAAAAAAAACCAAAAACAAAACAATGAGCATATTTTGAAAGCCACAAGAAAGATATGACTCATCCTCTTATCAGAAACCACAGAGGCCAGAAAACAGTGAGACAACATATTCAAAGTACTGAAATTACAAAAAGAAAAAGTCAACCAGGAATTCTATATCTAGCAAAACTATTCTACAAAAAATGAAGGATAAATTAAGACATTACTGGATAAACAAAGACTGAGAATTTGCTGCCAACAGATCAGACTTATGAGGAATACTAAAGAGTCCTTCAAACTGAAATGAAAAGACACTACACAGTATTTGTAATTCTTTTTTTCTTCTTTCTAATTCAAAAGACAACTGTAAAAAGCAATAATAGTTGGTGAACAAAATGTTGAGGACAAAAATCAGTTGTATTTCTATACACTAGTAATGAAAAATCTGGAAGTGAAATTAAGAAAGTGTTTCCAATTGCAACATCACCAAAAAGAATAACTCAGGAATAAATTAAACAAAATAAGTAAGACTTGTACACTGATAGCTAGAAAAATATATGGAAAGAAATTAAAGAAAATGTAAATAAATGGAGAGGCATCCTATGCTCATGGATCAGGAGATTTAATATTGTTAGGATGGCACTATTTAACAAATTGACCTACAAATTTAACACAAGCCATATCAAGATCCTAAATAACTTTATTTTTTTCAGAAATTGATAAGCTGATTCCAAAATTTATACAGAATTGCAAAAGACCCAGAATAGCCAAGACAATCTAGAAAAAAGAACAAAGCTACAGGACACACACTTCAAAACTTATTACAGGAATAAAAACAGTGTGATAGCAACATAAAGATAAACATTACATCAATGGAATATAATTGGTACTCCAAAAAATAAACCCATACATCTATGGTCATTGATTTTTTTACAAGTTTTCCAAAACAATTCAATGGGGAATCAACAAATTGTATTGAGACAAATGGATATCCACATGCAAAAGTATAAACTTGGATCCCTACCTCAAACCATATACAAAAATTAACCCAAAATCAATCAAAGATCTAAGAGTAAGAGCTATAACTGTAAAACTCTTATAAGAAAACATAGGAGTAAATAATTGAAACCTTGGGTTAGGCAATGTTTTCTTAGCTATGACATCAAAAGCCCACAGAACAAAAGAGAAAAAAAATAGAGAAATTGAACTTAACCAAAATTAAAAAGTACTTTGCATAAAAGGACACAACAAGGAAAGTAAAAAAGACAACCTAAAGAATGATAGAAAGATTTACAACATACATATCTAATAAAGGTCTAGTATCTGGAGTATATAAAGAAATCTTAAAATTCAGCAATAAAGAGGCAAATAGCCCTTTTTTTTTAATTGGAAAAGGATCTGAATAAACATTTCTCCAAAGAAGATATAAAAATGGTCAATAAGCACATCAAAAGATGGTCAACATCATTAGTCACTAGGGGAATGCAAATCAAAACCACAGTGTGATCTTATTTCATATCCACCAGGATGCATATAATAAAAAAGACAGACAATAATAAGCCTTGGCAAGTATCTTGAGAAGTTGGAACCCTCACGCATTGCTGATGGGAATGTAAATTGTACAGCCACTGTAGAAAGAAGCTTGGCAGTTCCTCAATAAATTAAACATAGGATTACCATATGACACAGCAATTCCACTCCTGGACACATGCTCCAAATAATTAAAAACATATGACTACACAGAAACTTGTACATAAATATACAGAGCAGCATCATTCACAATGGCCCAAGGTGGACACAACCCAATGTCCATCAACCAATGGTGGGTAAACCAAATGTGGTACATCTGTAAAATGAAATATTATTCAGTCATGCTAAAACATGCATGAACCTTGAAAAGAAGCAGACATAACAGGTCACATATTGTATCATTCAACTTATATGAAACATCTACTAGAGGCAAATTCAGAGGGAGAAAGTAGGTTACTAGCTGCCAACAACTGAGGGAGGGGAGAATCGATAGTGACTGCTAGTAGGTACAGGGCTTGTTTTTGAAGTGTGAGAGAATTCTGGAATTAGAGAGTGGTGGTTTCTGCACCCCCTTGTGAGTATTACTGAAACTGACTGAATTCTACATCGTGAAAGGGAGAGACATGGTATGTGAATTCTACTTCTATAAAAACATAAAAAGGAATCAAATAGGAATTCTGGAGATACAAAGTACAGCAGCTGAATGAAATGAAAACAAAATACAAACAAACAGAAAGTTGAATCGGAGGGCAGGAGGAAAGAAGGAAGATTAGAGGGATAGAAATATTTTGTATTTGATTAGGAACACTACTGTTGTCCTGCAAGCTCCCTGCATAAGCTTTGTTTTTCAGACTTTTCATATGCTATTTCCTCTCCCAAGGACATTCTTTCCACTCTGGTCTGCCCTGGGAAAACATAAGTCCTTGAGCTCAAAATTTGACTCCAGTATGAAGCATTCCTAACTCCACCAAGCATTTAGTACCTCATTTTCATGCATAATCGCAGCACTTAGTACCAGCTTTTGTGGCAGTGGATCTGTATTTTCCTTTTTTATGTATTAATTAAGGCATAATTTATATACAGTAAAGTACACAAATCTTAAGTGTAGAGCCCAATGAATTTTTTATATTTTGTAAAATATATATATGTGTGTGTGCATATATATATATATATATATATATATATATATATAGTAATGTGACTACACTCAGATCAAGATACAGAAGATTCTTAGCTTCCCAGAAATCCTCCTTGTGCCCCTCCCAGCTAGATAATCAAAGAAAATCACTATTCTGACTTCTATCTGAATAGGTCAGTTATGCCTGTTTCTTGGAATTCATATCCATGGAATGAAATCATTCAATAGGTATGCTTTCATGTCCAAAGTTTTCATTCAGCATTAGGTTTGTGAAATTCCTCCTTGTATTTGTGTGTACCAGAGATGTGTTCTTTTTCATTGTTACATAGTATTCCATTGTATGACAATGCCACAATGTATTTATCCATTCAAATGGTGATGAACATGTAAGTGTGTTTTCATTGGAGGTTGTCATGAATAAAGCTTCTTTCCTTCTTTTTTAAGATTTTATTTATTTATTTGAGAGAGAGAGAGCATGAGCAAGGGGAGGGACAGAGGGACAAGCAGACACCCCACTGAGCCGGGAGCCGGATGTGGGGCTCCATCCCAGGACTCTGAGATCATGACCTGAGCCGAAGGCAGATGCCTAACCAACTGAGCCACCCGGGCGCCCCATGTCATGAGTAAAGTTTCAAGGAGACTTCTCATATATGCTTTTTGGTAGACCTAATGTACAATTTAGTAGACGCAGGCACTGGGTATAAACTCAGGAGTGGCAGTGTCGGGGTATAATACATAAATATGTTTAGCTTCAGTAGATAGAGACACTTTTTCAAACTGGTTGCCCTGTTCCATAACACTGGAAAATTCTGTGAGAACATGGAGCCTAGGCACACACCTGTCTCCTTACTATACTGTTGGCACCTTGAGGACACAGATTTTACTCTTTTACCTCTGAGTCCCGAGTACACCCCCTGACATGGAGGAGATAGAACATAATGCCTGCAAAGCCCTATTCCAGAGACCAGCAAACCTCTTCTATAAAGGAATGGATAATAAATATTTTAGGCTTTGCAGGCCACGTCCCCACTCTGTTACCCCGGCTAACCTCCACCATTGCAGCCCCACGGCAGCCATGAGGAACATGTAAACTAATGGGCATGGCAGTGTTCTCATACACTTTATTTATAAAAACAGGCAGTAGGTCCTATGTGGCAGTGGTCCATAATTTACCAATCCCTGCACCTCACAACCCTCAGTCCCACCCCTGTCAGTTCTCTGGTCTCATCTTCTACCTCCAGCCCCCTTGCTTACTCCATGACAGCCACGCTGGCCCCCAGAACACTCCCATCCCAGGGCCTCCTCATCTCCAGACCCTCCGGCTACCTGACCCTTTTCTGTCATATGTGCTTGTCCAGTGATGCTTCCCCATCTCCCATCCCTAGTTAATTGTCTTCCCCTAGCACTCATTGCCATCTAACATAGTATATATTTTAGTTACGATTTTGTGTCCTGACTCCCCCCATTGCTCTCCCCCACTCCCCTGCATGCATGCATAAGAAAGGGGATTTCTGATGTTTTCTCCCTGCACTGTTGGATCCTCAGTGCCCAGAACAGGGTCTAGCTCACGGTGTTGGATCCTCAGTGCCCAGAACAGGGTCTAGCTCACGGAAGTGTCGTGTGTCTTCGTTGAATGCTTGCAGGTGCAGAACGCTCCTGACCGCAGGGCCCACGGAAGATCCCAGCCCTTCCCACCACAGCCCTGTGACCATGGAGCCTGGGCATCCAGAAAGCAGCAGCACAGACACTGAGAAACGGTCCCCCCCAGAGTTCAGGCTGAACAGCGGGGTGGGGCAACAAGAGGCAAGTCAGCCACCACAATTAAATGCAGATTTCTGTGGCTTGTTATACAATGATATTGTACTTATATCCAAATGGAATGACCATGTGACTTGCCAGGCAAGGACCTAAATAATTATGTCTTTATGCTGTAATTATACAGTACTACCAAATTACAGAAATTAGAGGTAGAAAACAATAATGCTGCTAATGAAACCTTGTTTTCATTTGAGGTCATTTTCCAAACAGGTCAGAGGGTTTTAGACTGTTTCCCAATGTCACTCCCCCAGAGGGAGAGAGGCTGCGGGCACGTGTAATCCCCATTTAGTAGAAAGGAAAACTAAGCCCCAGGGTTAACACAACTCCTTACAGACCACATTATGTCACTGATGGAACAAAGTCAGGAATAAAACGCTAGTCAATTATTCCTTCCACCTAGCCCCTGGGCTGTTCTGGCCCCGCATGCTCCTCCTGGGAAAACCCTTTGTTCTAACCCTCCAGGGCTTCTGAAAAGAAAGTTCCCAGGCTCTGAAAACCACTCCATGGTGTCCATTTAATTACTTTTATATATATATATAGAATAAGCAATCAGTTGAGAAAGCTTGTAGCTCTTGATGGCATCTTTCATCACCCCTGGAGAGCTTTAAAGACACAAACACACCCCGTAGGAAGAAATCCAGGCCATACCAGTCTCTCCTCTGCCCAAACTTTGACCACATAACCCCATGCAATAGTTTTTTTTTCTTTTAAGATTTTATTTTTTTCATTTTGGAGAGAGAGTGCTAGAGGAGGGAGGAGGAGGGAGGAGGGAGGCAGGGGTGGGGTTGAGGGGGAGGAGCGTAGGAGCGTAGGAGAGGGAGAAAGAATTTGAAGCAGACTACACACTGGGAACTGAGCGGAAACCAAGAGTCAGCAGCTCAACTGACTGCGCCCCCCAGCACGCTCCCCCAAAAGCAATAGTTCTTATCTGCCCTACTCAGGGTGAAAGAGCTGGAGGCCCTTTTCTGAAACAAAAGGTGGAAAGAGCATTTATTGCGTGGATATAACACCCCAGGCTTTTTGTTAAAACACTTGGAAGTATATCCCTTGGTTTAGCATTGTCCTTGTTTGTGGAAAGCAGGGAAATTGAGATGTAGAGAGGCTCAAAAATTGTCTGATATCACCCAGCTGGAGAGTAGCAGAATGGAGATTCAAACCGAGGTCTTTTTGCTCTAGAACAGCACGGTTGCTGTGTATTCTTGGCAGTGGCCAGAAATAATTCCCAGGCAAGCCACTGACTTCTCAGGAAAAGATACCCCTCGCTCCAAAGCCACATATATACAAGGACAACTGTATGAAAAATAATGACCTTAATCATCATCATCTTTATACACTGATTTTTAACAGTTTCAATGAGATGTAATTCCCATGAGATATCTCCCATGAGATATAATTCACCCATTTAAAGCATACAAATCGGTGTTTTTTAGTACATTTGAGGAGCTTCACAACCATGACTACAATCTAAATTTACATCATTTTCATCACCCACAAGAAACCCTGAGCCCATGAGTGGTCACTTTGCATTTTCCCACAACCTCCAAACCTAGGCAACCACCAATCTATTACTGGTTTTATAGATGTGCCTATTATGACCATTTCATATGAATGATATGATATGTCATCTTTTGTGACTGGCTCTTTGACTTTAGCATAGTATTTTCAAGACTCATCCACATTGTAGCATGTACCAGAACATCGTTAGTCTTTATTGCTAAATAATATTCATATTTTGGATGTAGCACATTTTGTTTATGTATTCATCTGTAAATGGACATTTGGGTTATTACCGCTTTGGGCCATTGTGAATAATGCTGTGATGAATATTTATAAATTTTTTTTTATGTGGACGTATGTTTTCATTTCTCTTGAATACCTTGGAATGGATTTGGGGATCATATAGTAACTCTGTTTCAATTTTTGAGAAACTGCCAAACTGTTTTCCAAAGAGGCTGTACCATTTTCCCACCAGCAATGTATGAGGGTTCCCATTTCCCCGTATCCTCAGCAACATTTTGTCTTTTTATTATAGCCATCCTAATAGATGTAAAGTAGAATCTCATTATGGTTTTGATTTGCATTTCCCTAATGAATAATGATGGAGATATCTTTTGATGTGTTGACTATTTGTACAACTTCTTTTGAGAATGCCTATTCAGACCCTTTGCCCATTTTGAGTCAGGTTACCTTTTATTATTGAATTGTAATATATATTTTATTTATATATATTTTTTCTGAACATTAGCCTCATTTCAGATATGTGGCTTGCAAACATTTTATCCCATCCTGCAGGTTATGTACTTAGCCTTTGATAGTATTATTTCATACAAAAGTTTTTAATCTTGATAAACTTCAATTTATTTTTTTCTTTTGCTGCTTATACTTGGCTGCCTAACCCAAGGTCCCTAAGATTTGCTATATGTTTTCTTCCAACATCTGACTAGTTTTAACTCTTACATTTATTTTTTATGTATTTTGAGTTAATTTTCATGTATCACATGAGGCACGGGTCCAAGTTTATTCTTCCACATGTGAATATCAGCTTGTCTCAACATCATTTGTTGAAAGACAATTCTTTCACCCACTGAATTGTCTTGGCAACCTTGTAAAAAATCAATGGTCATAGATGTATGGGTTTAGTTCTGGACTATCAATTCTATTTCATTGATTTTTATGTCACTATCACACTGTTTTTATTCCTATAATAAGTTTTGAAATCAGGAAGTGTGAACCCTCCAGCTTTTTTCTTTTTCTAGATTGTTTTGGCTACTCTGGGTCCCAGGCAATCCCATATAAATCTTAGAATCAGTTTACCAATTTTTTCCAAAAAAGTCAGTTGAGATTTTGATTGGGATTGTTGAAATGTAGGTCAGTTTGGGAAATAATGCCATCCTGACAATATTAAATCTTATGATCCATGAGCATAGGATGTCTTTCCATTTATTTATACCATCTTTACTTTCTTTTCAGAGTGTTTCATAGTCTTCAGTATATGTCTTACACTTCTGTTAAGTTTATTCCTAAATATTTTATCTTTTTAAATGACATTGTAAATGGAACTGTTTCCTTAACCTCATTTTTTGGTTTTCTCATTGTTAGTATATAGAAATACATTGATTCTTGTATATTGATCTTGATCTCACAATCTTGCTAAACTTATTTATTAGATCTCATACTTCCATATTGATTTTTCTTTAAAAATTATGTTAACCTTCTCCATCTCATTTGAAGCTGGAGCTGAGGAGAAAAGCATACATCAACCCCCGAGCTCTTATATGTCAAATGAAGAATCTGAGACTCAAAGAGGGAAGTAACTAGTCCAAAGACACACAGTGACAGAGCAGAGATTGAAAATTCTGTCATAGAAATTAAAGTTGAAGCCATGGGAACTGATGACCCTATTCAAAGAGTCTAAGGACAAAACCCAGGAGCAAAAAAAGAAAGAAGAGATCCAAGCAATGAGCAAGGATAAGTCTCAATCTGAGAAGTAGGAGGAGAACCAGAATAGAGCAAACACTGTAGGGGAATGGTGGGGGTGTGGGGCAAGGGGAGGAAGTGATCAAAGTAGCCGAGCTTATGGTGTTATCCTGGGTACCTTGTCACCTGTCCTCTTGCAGAATTCATATTTTCACTAACAAATAAGACTTATACTATTTACTTTAAAAGGAGATCATGTATGTGAAACCACTGTGTATACAGCAAAGGGTTCAACAAATCCCAATCATTGTGATTTGATTATTATATCATGAACCAACAGTCTGTCCACTGAGGAAAAGCACTGGAAGTGACTATTAGAACTGTGGCATGCAGAGGTCCCTAGGAGAGCAGGTTTACAACAGTGGGTGGGGCAACAGCCAGAAAGGGGTTCATGATGAACACATGGGCAGTATTTACATGGGTTGAACTCACTTTTTCTTTGAGAAGTTTGAGGGTGATGGTAAAGGGAAAAAACAAATGGAAGCTGAAGGATTTTCCCTTGTTGAGGGAAGTTGGACCCTTCCTTTTTCTATTTGGGATGTGGGGGGGTGGGGAACATGAGCAGACCTGGAAGTAAAATAGGAGGCAAGAGAGAGAGGGAAGGAAGACAAACAGGAGCCTAAGAAGAAGACTAAGCCCTGGCAAAGGAGGAGGGACCCTTGCCCCTGAGAAGCCAACCCAGGAAGAGAGGAAAGATGAAGAGACAGAGCAATGCTGACAATGGATACATAAGAAACATATTTATCAAAAGCATACTATGTGCCGGCAGCTAAGATAGTTCATGGGGATGAATATGCCACAGCCCATGTGCCATCCCTAACTCAGAGACAGGCAGCAGAGGGAGGGAGATGAAGCTCTGGGGGAATAGACATGGTCTAGAGAACCAACATGATGGTATAATAGCTGCCCAGTTCAATCCTGGTTTATAAATCACGTGGATCCACCCACACCCAGGACAACCATTCACAGACCAGCCTCAGCCCATAGCCACTGCTACATGTGTTTTAGATCCATTCTGCTGGGTCTTTCCCATAGGACACTGCTCTCTTCCTCCCAGCTGTGGACTTTTTCTTTGTTTCTCATTTCTTTAGCCTCAGTGGTTCTTCCTTGGAGCTCTCTAGGATGCCTCTTCTCCCTTCCCACTGCTCTGAAAAACTACCCTACACAGCTTTGGTCCCCAGGACCTGAACATCTCTGCCCAGAGATGGGAGTTTTGACATTAGAAAAAGCAATAAGAAAAAAACATAAGATAGCTAAGGCCTCACCTGGAACACGGGTCTAATTCTTACTTGCAAAATAAGTATCCTTAAAGCATGGGTCACAAACTCAAATAGCAGGGAACTCAAGTGTGAGAAGCAAGTCACATAGAGTTGTGGCAAATGGTAACACTCAGGCCCTGCTCACCTAATGGGGGCAGGCTCCACCCATCTCCAGCCAACTTTGGCCATGGGGAAATGTGGGGGATCCTCTCACAAGGGACAATCTTCCAATATTTCCTGAAATGCAAAAATTTCAGATTTTTTACATCAATTCTCTCAATCTTTAACTGGAAGCAGCTAATCTGGAATCATAAACATGATAGGAGTCAGATAAATCATGTCTGCAAACCATACTCAGCTATCAGTTTGTACTCTATGCCCCGGTTCTTATACTAACACTATCCTGAAGAATGTAGCTTTCAGAAGAAAATGCCTCTCAAATGATGTTCTTCTTAGTAGGTGTCTCCCTTAGTCTGGCCTTCACTCTGAAGCAGGGTCAGCAAAACACAGCCCTTGGCCCAATAAGGCCTATGGACCAAATCCAGCCTGTGGCCTACTTTTATAAATAAAGTTTTATTGGAATACCATCCATGCTCATTCATTTCCTTATTGTCTATGGCTGCTTTCCCACTACAACAGCAGAGATGTGTAGTTGTCATGGAGACCATAAGGTTTGCAAAGCCTAAACTATTTTCTACATGGACCCTTAGAAAGAAAGTTTGCTGGCCCTGCTCTAAAACAAAGAAAGTTCATAACAGGCTCTAGGGTTGCGCATTGTTATTCCAGGAGAAGGCCTCCTGGTGTCTCGTGATATGGTAGCCCTGGTTAATAACAAAGCCTGCTGCTTTCCCCCCATTTTCCAGAGCTCTTCAACAAATGAGGAAGACGGGCCTGGGAAGCAGATCCTTACAGCAGAAACAACAGGGGTTTAGAAATAGGAGACTCCATTAGCAATTTTGTGACTCAGGTATGTCACCTAGCTCTGAGTTTCTGGATGAGAATTTTTGCCATTTGGAAGGAATTCTGACCTTCAGGATTGCCTTGAGGATTAAATTGGGCTTGTATACAAATGTGCTCACACAGTTCCTGGCACATATTAGCTGCTCAATTAATAACAGTCACCCTGAAAAGCACTTTGAGCACTGCAACATCAGATAGGATCCATCACAAAGCCAGCTTGGACTTGAAAGCATTTTGAGCACTGCAGAATTTAGGACTAGAGAAAGAATTTTGTTCTGCTCATGGAAATGAATCGTGAGAAGGTGCTCCTCAGGCTCATGACATTGCTAATGGTGCTCCCAGCATATATCTTGGTTGGCCAGCCCACACTCCAGCCCAAGCCTGTTCTATAGCCAGCCCATCCTAAGATATATTACCAAAAGTCAGGAGTCTAGTCTAAACATTCAGATTGTCTCTCTCTCCCCACCCCCCATCTTCTTTTTCTCTCTCTCCCAGTATCATGAAAATTGGCCAAATTCATAATTTTGAAAATGAGGCTTTGACCATCCATCATCCTCCCTGTCACAGCCAAGGGGCATGCCGCACTTCCCCTGAAACTTAATTGACTAAGATCGTGGAGAAGATAAATTCCCCATGTGGGCCAGCGCTGAGTGTGAGCTGTGCAAGTGGCAAGATCATCACATCCGGGTGATCAATCCAAGGAACAAATGGATGAAGGCCACAACAAGGTCAGCCCAGTTGCCCAGAACCCCATCCTCAGCCTCATCCAAGATGGGGAGGCTCCCACCTCTTCCATGGCAGAGTCTCTGACCTCACATGGAAGGGCTACCAGCAGCATGGCGAGGCACCGGCTATCTTCAGTCCTAGGCCTCATGAGAATCATATCCTCAGATTTTCTTTAAGAGATCATTCCTATCAGAAGGAGACTTTTAGAACCAGAGAACACCCTGAGAAAGAGGTAAGTGAGCTGCCCTGAGCTTTCTATGACTCTCCCTTCCTCTTTAACTGATTTCCTCCCAGCATTTGGTGACACCATGTAAATAAGTTGCTCTCACATCTGATCTTGCTCAAGGACCCAAGCGGTCTCAACCTAATTAAAACCTAAAACGATTTATGCAGCCTCTTCAGTGGTCCTCAATCTCAGCTCAGACCCCATCCATTGCTCCCTCTGTTCGCATTAATGCAAAGTGAAGAGGCCCCTGAACACCACAAAGACATCGAGCCCTCTAAAGCTGGCCTCTATTATTCACTGGCCTACACACATGGCCACATTAATCTTTCCTCAGCCCTGCTCAGACCACATCTTTCCCTTCCCTGACATGCATGCTGACTTTCCTTTGCCTACACAAAGGTGCCCCCATACTTCGATAGGATCTTCAAAACCCTTCCCTGCATGGCCTGCTTTTCAAATTTCTTATGATTCATCACCTGATCCCCAAATACACCAGCATCTCCCACCGCTATAGCTTTCCCTCAAGGTTCCCTTGACCTGGAATTCCTAGAGCTTCTCCTCACTACTTCTACCCCCACAAGATTCTACCAGCCCCAAAAGCAGCTCAAATGCTTTTTCATAAACATCCTCCCTATACCCCTGGGTGGAAATGATCTCCCCTGACCCAGTCTGAGTTTGCCCAGTGTTTATTCCTTTCGTTAGGGTTCCCCTCACATCTGCTCATTTTCTATGACTATTTGCTTGTATTCGTTCCTTCCCTCGCTACTTAGCAAGCTTCTCCGTGGCAAGGTCTAGACTGTGACTATCTTTGTGCGGCTAAATAGGGTGATGGTGCCCAGTGATGGGGCAAGGATGAACTTTGGCATACAACAGACCTACTTGTCCTACTGTCTTGTTCTAGAAACTTGGAGAGGTTATTTGCCTGTCGGAGCCTATTCCTTAATCAGCAAAATGAGAATAAGAATGCCTAATTCACCATGTAGTTTTCTTTTTACTAAAGTATAGTTGACACACGCAATGTTACATTAGTTTTAAGTGTAGAACACAGTGACTTGACAAGTAGATGTTAGGCACGTTCACCACAAGAGTTGTTACCATCTGTGCTGTGTAGCTGTTTGATTAAAATCCCATGCCAGCCATGAAGTATATATTTAATGATTGCCTCTTTCCTCTTCCTCCTCCCCCTCCAATGCTTCCTACTTAGTATGAATTCCCTAAGTGTTCTTTCTGTTCTGCCCTCTCCCCAGGCACTGAGTTTTCCTTGACATTAAGGTTAGTGCCGTCTGTGGTCTTCTAAAGACCCCTCCTCCAACCTGTATGAAGGTCGTGGTGTCTTTCAACTTGGTCTAGACAATACGCTTCTCAGGGACCTGATGAATGGGCACTGACAGGACTGAGAACGTCCATCAGGAGGAAATGTTTATTTTCAAAACTTTGCTCTACAGGGCCCAGATGAGAATTTTACTTTAAGAGAAAAACAAAAAATCACCACTGAGGACCAGGACTTGTGGTTTTACTTTAAAAGACTTCCCCTCTGATCAGTTCCCTCCTGCAGCCCAAACCTTCCATGACTCACTTTGCTCATTGACATGCACACTCCTCAGTCTGGCACCCAGGCTCTCCACACTAGGGCCTCTACCCACCTTTCCACCGTTATCTCTACTGTTACTCCACCCCAAAGCCGGGCTGGTCCGAGTGTTTTCATTGCAATGCCCTGCTGCTTTAAGGCTGGTGGCATTCCAGTAGGCCAAGAAGAAGAGCAAGGTATTCACTAAAGATAGGAAATCACAGGAATAAAGACATGGGTGTCCATGAGTGCCAGGTGTTTGCACTCCAACCTCTTTTCTTCTTCCTGCTGAGTTCAGAAAGGTCATCCATCTAACCTGGGAGGAGAATAAACAGGAAGGACCTTCTTGTTCTTGTACTCAGCACACAGGTCAAGAGGACCTACTTTAGGTTAGACACTATATCAACCCTGAAGCTTCACAGAGAGAAAACAACTACCAAGAACTTATCCCCAGCCCTTGAGGACAGCCAACATAACAGAGGAGACCAACACAGAGGGCATCCTGAGTAGATGGAAAGATGGATGGGTGGATGGATGGATGGATGGATGCAACATGGCAGGTATGGCAACAAAGCTCTGTAGTGGCAGAAACAGAATCATTAGTCTGGGGTCCATGACCTCCCAGCAAGAAGAGGTCCAGGCAGCAGATTCTCTGACAGACCCTAGAGTGAAGGCCTCTACCATTGCTCTGGAACTGCTGAGAATTCCTCACTCTGTTTCACCTTGTCTGAGTCTTCCACATTTAAGGGACCACCAGTATCTATAAGCAGTTTCTTTCATTGACCATATCTGGAGGCTGAGTACCTATGGTAGATCATTGATTCCTGGACCAGCAGCATCAGCATCACTTGGGAATTTGCTAAACATGCAAATACTAGGTCACACTCTAGACCTACTGAATCAGAAATTCTGGGGGTGGGGCCCAGCAATCTGTGTTTTAACAAGCCCTCCAGGTGATTCTGGTGCATGCTAGAACTTGAGAAGGACAGTTCTAGGTAGATGGTGGGCTTCAGAGGGGCCTGAGTGTCCAGAGATAGGGGCAGATGGACTTAACTTGCTCCTCCTTTCTCTGGTGATCCTCAAGATGCTCAGAGACCCAACCACGGTCTCCTCACCAGTGAGCTTTGGCATTCCATCAGGCACACTGTCTGGGATTTCTCAAATGTGTTTGACAACTTTTATTGTGTGTGTGTGTGTGTGTGCAGGGTAAGGGGATATGGAGGCTGGCAGGGGTGACAGGAAAATAATTCTTTTCCCCACCGAGAACATTCCAGCAAGTTCTCCGACATGTCACAGGCCTTCGGTCCCTGAGGACCACAACACTGAGCCATCCTTAAATAAGAATAGCCAAACATGTGACATCCAGCCATCTGTGAGTCTGCTTGTGTGTCCAGAGCCCTCATTATCCTCCTGTACACAGGAAGGGAGAGGGATTAGCCCAATCTGAGGAGAAGTCTGGGATCAATTTATAGCCACACAGGAGTCAGTTTCAGAAGCGATCTTTGCCAGTGCCCCCAGCCATTACCACTGTTTAGCCTGGCCAACTTGCCATGGCTCCTGCCCAAAGGGCATTTATCTAAGCATGTAGCCCACAAAAGTGCCACGTGGGGTGGGGATGGGGTAATGGCTTCTCCCTCTGGGCAGCGCAGTGGGAATAAGACTTGATAAAGCTTCCCTGAGAGAGCACAGCCTGGAATCCTGTACACCAGGTTCTGTGTGTGCCTAGAAACACAAGAACACAGAGACTGACTTTCCTCAGAGGGAGTGGGGAGACAGGGAGAGGTGTAAATGAGACTGTAATGAAACAGCTTCCTCCCTACCTTTTAGCAGCTTACAAGGAGGGAAACAGGGAACGCGTGAACTGCAGGCTGAATGAGCAGTCTGTTCTGCTTGGGACCCACGGAATGCAAATTACTCTGTGCCTGGATGTCTGGGGGCCTCCGGGAGCCTCCTCACCGCATGGGGGGGCAGCGCTGGAACCCTGGTGCAGGAAGCAGGCACTGAGGAGGGAGGGAGAGTAATAACAGGGTTAATGATGATGGGGATGCCGACGCCAGCATCTGACACTCAGGGCCTGCCCTACAGAGGGTATGCTAAAGCTTCCTAAGCATTAGCTCATTTAATCTTTACAAGAGCCCCCAAGAGAGAGTTACTACTTTTATATCTATCCTATAGATAGCAAACTAAGCCTCACAGACCTTGAGTAACTTGTCTAACATCTTGTTGGAACTGGGATTTGAACTTACAAAGTACCCAGACACTCAATAAATCTCTACTGAAGGGATGCCAGGGAGGCTCAGTTGGTTGGGCATCTGCCTTCGGCTCAGGTCATGATCCTGGGGTCCTGGGATC
Source organism: Neomonachus schauinslandi (assembly GCF_002201575.2). Lineage (NCBI taxonomy): Eukaryota > Metazoa > Chordata > Mammalia > Carnivora > Phocidae > Neomonachus > Neomonachus schauinslandi. The sequence goes on from NC_058411.1 coordinate 136,117,173, forward strand.
AAGCCCCACATCGGGCTCCCTGCTCAGCAGGGAGTCTGCTTCTCCCTCTCCCTCTGCCCCCCGCCCCCACTCATTTTCTCTCTCTCTGGTTTGCACGCACTCTCTCTCTCTCTCAAGTAAATAAATAAAATCTTTTTTCAAAAAATCCCTACTGAATACCTGAATGGATGCATGAATGAATGAGTTCTATCTGACAGAATCTATTCCAACCCTGGCACTGATCTGTGCTTTGGCCTTAGACAAACTATCCACCTTCATTTTTCCATCCATAGTCATTCTCACCTTATGTATTGTGAAAAGTTATTCTGAGAATCAAATGGCCACCCTTCAATATCCCACGCCTTTCCATGGCTGCTTCTGTTGGCCTGCACCAGCCCTAAACTCTCTCTATGATTCAGCTCACTTCTCTCTCTCATGGGAAACCCTCCTGACCCTCTTTTTGGTAGCAATGCTCTTCCCTTGACTTGGCTAGTCCACCTGTCTCATTGCATTGTGGTCTCTGGGTCACTTGCTGGCTCCCCCACTAACCTCTTTGATGAGAGACTGTCTTATTCATTTTTGTATTCTCAGAGCCTGGTCATGTCCTTAGTACAGGTAGTTCTCGGGAAGTGTTTGCTGAATTACTATATACATGTACATATGTATGCTTGCTTGCATGGAGTGTGTGTGTGCCAAGAAAATTCCTTGGCCTGAATATAATGGCGTGAATCAGGGAACGGAAAGCAAGGTGAGTTAGAGACACTCACAACAAAGTCCATCGTCTTGCCATTGACTAATTCAGTGGGAAGTTCAGAGAACTAGTTGAGTCTGGGAAAGAAAGCTTCTCTTGCTGCTCGACTGTATGGTTGCAATGTTCACCTGATTCTTTTTCTGGGTCTTCCTCAGCCTTACTGAGATTTGGGGCTAGCTAATTCTTCATTGTGGAGGTTGCCCTGTACACTGCAGAATGATTAGCAGCATCCCTGTCCTGGCTTTTATATTCACTAGATGCCAGCAGTGTTTCCTTCCCCTTTTTGTGAAAAACTGACATGTCTGCAAACACAGCTAAATGCCTCTTGGGGTCAAAATCACCCCCAGTTGGGAATGATGCGTTAGGTGTTGTTATGAGTGACTTGGCATGGGATTTGGGTTTTAAGGTCTTTAGGTTAGATCTGTGCTTTGGGGAGAGCAGAGACAGGTTGGAAGGGTGGCCTGCAAGCCATTAAATGAGAGGCCTTTCTCCAACTTCTAGGGGGATCTGAAAGCCTGGGGAAATGTTAGGGACCTTTAGAACTTGACGAGTTATGGCTTATTTGAGAGACAGCAAATTTGAGATTTAACATCAGAAGAGGGCCTCATGGAAATGATGCCAGGCCAAAGAACTGAACGTAGGTCAAGACTCAAGGTTTTGACTAAGTAGTCTCAAGAGAAATTGACTGCAGTAGAGACAGATGCCTAGCCACCAAGATCAGGCTCCAGGGGGATTGCTAGGGATTTGAAGGCAGAAATCTCCCCCAAGGAGAGGCAGAGGCTCCAGGCAGGGATTCAGGTGGAGAAGAGAAGGCAGGAACACTGTGGTTGGGAACATGCGCCTCAAGGCCCCATGACTGGCTATCAACATGATAAACCACCGGCTCCTTCTATTCCTCAGCCCAAGAAGCACAGTTTAGTCCCCGAGGGTGATGAAGTGGCCCTCTCTGGGGACGCGATTGGGCTTTCTCTGCTAGATCTCCCAGCCCAGGAGACGTCCTCCCCTCCCTTAATAACTCATTCTTAAAGTGCAAGCACTGACTTTTCCAGAAATTAAGGCTGTTTTATTTCTGTCATTCTTATTTGCAACCATGTAACGCAACCCATTCAGCAAGTATCCCACCCTGGAAACAAGGGTTTGTTTCATAACACAGTCTGGGGTTTGTCCAGCAACTTGCCGCTGAGGCCCACGACGCTCCTTCCAGGGCTAACCTCAGTAACACGTCCACACTGCAAGGTTCGGTTCATAGGAGGAAGCACCAAGGCAGTGCCTCTAGGGACGCCAAGCCTAGAAATGAAAAGCAGAAGGGAAAAAAGAGCCGTGTAAGGATCCAGGAGCTCCAGTCACAAATTTTAAACCTCCAGATGCTTGGAATTTTCTCATTGGATTGACTGCAGAGATGGTGGATTTCATGCAGATGTGGGCATCGGTTAGAGTCAGCTTGAGTCACCAAGTGTGGATACATGTGTGGCATGCACGTGTGCCCACACACACACACACACACACACTCAGAGTGAAGGCAAATATTTCAGAAGATACCTAGTTTATCTTAACCTACTACACAGTAACAACCTCTGGCCACACAGAAGGAGGTGACCTTGACTGTTGTCAGAACTCAGAAATGACCTCAGTCTGAAAAAGAATGTCCCTGCCTCTGCCATTCTGGGCATTTGGCTTTGAGAAGAGAGAACGATCGAATTCCTTGAAAACTTCGGCAGTGCTGGCTCAGAATCAATACCGAATGGAAACTGGGGGAAAAAAAGGAATTGAAAACAAGGCGTATTTCAAAAGCTAAATATCAACACAATATTTGTGGTGTGTTTGGGCTTCAGCTCTAAGTAGCTCTGCTTGCTGCACGTGAATAATGCAGGGGTAGTAGGGAAGGGTCTGCAAACAGCCTATGAGAGAAATACAAGGGTGGAGAGGCAGCAAGTTTGAAGAAAATACTCTTCTTTGTCCAAAAATAAAGTCTAAAATGCAGAGCCCAGCTTTCTCTACCTTCAAAAGGAATTGCGTGAGCAGATGGGCTACCAGCGACACGTCAGCCCAGGTAATGAAGAAGGCAAGAGGGGAGGGAGCAAAGGACCAAGGGCAAGACTAAACGCTGAGCTAGAGACCTCACCTTCCAAATTCGTCCTTAACAAGAAGACATAAAGAAAAGAAATAGGAGCAATTAGAAAGGAATGAAATCTTTACCTAAAGTGCTGTTGTCAAAAACTAGATGAGAAAAAGCATGGGGACTATGAATGTACACAACTCAGAAGATCCTGGGGGCGGAGCTCCTGGAGTATTAAGGAAATCGGCTAACGTGCCGGACAACTTACAGGGATCAGAGTTATACATTATTAAGAAACCATGGGGACGCCTGGGTGGCTCAGTCGGTTAAGCGTCTGCCTTCGGCTCAGGTGGTGGTCCCAGGGTCCTGGGATCGAGTCCCGCATCGGGCTCCCTGCTCCGCGGGGAGCCTGCTTCTCCCTCTCCCTCTGTCTCTGTCTCTCTCTCTGTCTCTCATGAATAAATAAATAAAATCTTTAAAAAAAAAAAAAGAAACCATGAAGACTGGGGAAGCTAGCTGGAGGCAGGAGGCAAGCGGTGGTGGAGAATTAAGATGGGAAGAATCCAATGACGTTAAATGTGAAAGGGGCCATTGCAGAAACCGCCTGCCAGAGTTTCTTGCAGCCATATTTCAGTTTTACACCATCATTTTTTTGCAAAGAGAATTCAGCCTCAAGTAGTAGGAAGATGAGAGGCAAATACATATTATCATGGGAATTTTAACAATTAATAGCAGGAGATTCTATTCTTTTTTTCCCCTATCCTCTTATCTTTGGGGACTTTTACAAATAGGCCAATAAGACTTTTGTTTGGAACTTTATAGGTAATTGCTGTAGGTTTACTTAGCAATATGTCCTCCAAAGGGTTGAGGACACTGGGAAAGGGCAAATCCACCCATGGAAGTGACAAAAGGTAGTCTTGACTGCACAACTTCTCAGAATGTACTTCTAGAACAGTGGGCTCAGATCTGGCCACTTCATTCCCTGAAGGAGGAAGGTTTTATCACAGTCGCAACTCAAACAAGACAAGTGGAAGAAGGTTTGGCCAATATCCAGAGATAGTAAAGTGCTTAAAAGAGGTGCTCGGGTTTCATGGGAATCCAAAAAGTTTTGTGGGGTCAGACTGCAAACAATAGCATGGGCCCCAGTGTGCTTGGCTGACAGCATGCTGAAAGCCTGCCTGTGTGGGGCCCAATTTGTGTGGCTCCGGTGGTGACAGGACCACTGTGTTACACTGCTCCCAAGCCATGAGGTGTGGAATTTCACCAGGAGCATGTGGGGCACTCACAGCAATGTGGGAGTGGGGGGGTGCTTACAGGATCTTTGGAGCCAACTCCATCAATGATGAAATCCTAGCCCTCCCTCCTAAATTAGCTCCTTAGAGCTTCAAGGTTTTCACCCGTAAAATGGGACCACTAACACCTATCCCTCAGGAGAGCTGAAAGAAAGACAGATAATATAGTGAATGCACCTATTAGGTCCCCAATAAACATGGGGTTTCCTGAATTGCATAGCTGCTTTTCCAGAAGTCTGATGATGGTAAACTATTACTCCTTGTCACTGTCCGTAGAGAGCTGGGGTAAGGTAACATAATTAACATAAGCACTGATTTATAATATTGATCTGCTTAGCGTTGGCAGAATGATCTATGCAGACCTAAGGATTCCCCAAACTCAAAGGCAATTGAATACAGATCTCAGACTCTGAAGAAGAAAGGAGTGGAGGAATCCCCGTTGTGAAGGTCCTTCCAATAGTCAACACTTCCAAAAGGCAAAGGAATGGTCCAGCCCAGGCTCAGATCCTTCAAGAGAAGTGAGAAAGAGAAATAAAGAGACAGAGAGAAAGAGAGCAGTAGAGTCCAGTGCTGGGAAAGGTGGGATCATTTCCAGGTAGATCTGGAAGTAAACAAAGAGGGGAAGCCCTGTGGGCCCTGGAGTGACATCACTGACCTGGTCCCCATCATTTTAATCAACCGTTCTTCCTTTGAAGACTCCTCTAAAGGCAGCCGGACTTCAGGGGCGCGATGTCCAGGAAGTAGGTTGACTTGGACACCGGCACTCTCCTTTCCTCCTGTGCATCTGTAACAAATCCAGCACTGGAAACGACCCAGGTATCAGCATCACCATTGCTTCCCACAGTTAATGTGCCGCAGGGACCATCCCTTTGGTCGTAGAGATCAGAGTCTGTAGAGAGCAGAATCATACATGTAATCCCATGTTCCCTCATGACAGTGGGAATCTAGAATGCAAAGCCATCTCTCTTAGGAAACACTCCCAACCCTTCCTTTCAGTCCATTTTCGAGAGTCATGTGGTTAGCACAAGTGCTCTTGATCCAGGCCAACGTTACCATAAGTGGGACCTCATTTCACCTTTGTTACCTGTTCTTGTTGTTGTTGTAGTTTTTCTTTGAAGGGGTAAAATCCTCTAGGGTAGTGATTCAGGAGGTCAGCAAGCTCACCTTCAACTGTCAAACTCGACCAAGTTATACATCTTCCTGCAATGGAACTCATAGAGAGTGTATTCCATTGCAGGTGATTCATGAACCCTGTGTCCTGCAGAGGTTGTTTCCTGCCCCCAAATCTGGATCCATCCAGTGGTCCAGATGAGGGGCCTTCCCAATCCAAGAAATCTCCACTGCTCTTCAGGGGTGGGAAGCCTGGAGAGACAACTTCAGGAAGACTCGGGGTTTGGGTGCGATCAGGCAGTACTTGGCAGAGAAAGAGAGTGAGTATTTACACATTATTCTTTTATTGCTGACATCCTAAAATATGTGGAGACATAAAACTAAGTATATATTCCTTATTCTTATAGTTCTTATACAACTATAAAATCAAAACAAAGTCACAAATCAAATGCAAACAAAGCCAATAATATTTAAATTAACAACATTAATTTAATGTGATGGATATGGTTCTTTTGCTAAAACTAAATTTCAGCTCGCCATGTGAATATCATACTGACTGCTGTGGAATGAATTATTTTGAATTTAGCATGCTAATACTAATGTGGGCTCCGTGGTGACTCAATTTTTCCATTCTTTTTTTTTTTTTTCCTTGAAAACTACTACAAAACCATCTCTGGTTCAGGATGCAGTGACATCATTTGGATACAAAGCATCCTTTGTGTTCTAATCTACCTCTGTCTTTTCTTCCTTTGCTTGAATGATTGCTAGTTGGCTTTGATGTGATTCTAAGCAAACTGTAGAGGTAGTCACGGAAATGGTGGCAGTGGTTTGTTTTGTTTTGTTTCGTTTTAATTTCATGCTAAGGCTCTAGAAAATGCCTACAGCACAAACTTTGGCATAAATATAAAATCAAAAATTTTATATATCATGATAGACAACTCACAGAGCTCTTACGATTTGTGTGTGGACCACCTCTCCTCCACTCAAGTTTCTCTTTTAAGATTTTATTTATTTATTTATTTGAGAGAGAGAGCATGAGCAGGGTGAGGGGCAGAGGGAGAAGCAGACTCCCCACTGAGCAGGGAGCCCAATGCAGGGCTTGATCCCAGGACCCTGGGATCATGACCAGAGCCGAAGGCAGACGCCTAGCCAACTAAGCCACCCAGACGCCCCACCTTATTCAAGGTTTTTAAACATCTATTTAAAAAGAACAACTCCAATAATGAAAGAAGCAGAAGGACCATAACAGATTGAAAGAGCCATAATATGTTTATATCAAGCCACCCATTGGTTTTGCATTTTCATGGCTCTCATCTCAGATTCCTGGTTTAAGGAAGACCCTGAAAGATTAGTACAATGAAGCATGGTCATAAGGGGCAGAATGGGTCAGGATAGGACAGGATGTATAAGGACAGAAGAGCCTAATAAGATGATCTGGGTCCAGAAGGTATCAAGGACAGATAGTCAATTTATGTTAAAGCAAATGGAGACCACAGATCCATGTAAGGAAGAGTAACTCCAGACTCTCAGCAGTTGGCAAAACTGGGGGTAGTGAGTGGGGCAAAGAAACATATTTAGTAATTTTTTTAATGAATGAATATACAAAAATGACTGACAAGTGAAATAATATAATCATTCATTCATTTATTCATTTATCTCAGCATATGTGTACGTTGAATATTTATTAGGTCCTATACTAGCTGGGTATTCTATAAACCAAGCAGACATGCTTCCTCTGCCTCACACAGAAATAGCCAAAATTTTGAACATCGAGACAAGGCTAGAAGCTGTTTGCTTGCTGACTTACTTGGAGCTTCCCTCTTTGGGACCAGTTTTGCAGCTGAATCCTTCTGGGAGAGACAGAGACTTCAGGCAGGGGCTTTCTTGCTGTTCCCCCTGCAGGGAGCTGGTACATAACCCCTATCAACTTTTGGTCAGACTTCTGCTATGAGCTATTGCTATAATTATAGAGCTATGCTTTCATTAACCTAAGAAAGGTAAAAGTATACTTTAACAAAACACAGCCATGATTTTATATAAAGATACTAGGTATGTATAAGCCCAACATCTTGTAGCAGCCTCTAGCCACAAGTACAATAAGGACTATGGTAATTCTCCTAGGTCCTGATGGAAGGCATCCTGGGACTTCAACCATGAGCCATGAGGTAGAACAGGGAAAAGGGATGTATTGGGGGAAAGAAGTAGACACGTTGGACCTCAACCGACCCAGCTGTTGTCTGCTTCTAAGACCATGGACCATAGTCAAAAACACATTGGAGGCTCTGCTGACCTTTAAGGAATCCATTATGATGGGCATGGGCAGAGTTTCAGGAGTCTCTGGGTGCTAGTCCTGGAATTCCAGGTATCTTCTGAGTTGAAGCAGGATCTCATCTAACAGCTGAAAGACAGAGTCTGGTTTACCAAGGGAGAACATTTTTTATATATCCAGCATGTGGCACAGAGTCTGGCAAAAGTTTATGAAGATAAATGAGAAGATGAATGGGTGGAATCTTAAGACTATTGAATCATCTGAAGCATAGGAGTTTCTCAAGTTCCGGAGGCGAGATGAACCCAGACTCCACCTACTGGTGAGGTGCACTCCTGATAGCAGGGCTCTCAGGCTCATAGGCTTAGGGACTGTGCAAAGTTAGTTCTGTGGCCCAAGGATCTCCTACACAGGAATGGGTAGGGATAGAGCAGGGAGAGCAGGATAGGCTCAGCCTGGTTCTGTGAAGCAGCCCATTCAGCTTTTATCTCTCATTACCGGGATCGGCACACACACTGGTAGGTAGAATTTTAGGATGATCCCCAATTAGTCACACCTTTGTATCATCTCTTCCCCTTGAATGCAGGTGGGACCTGCAACTTGCTTCTACCAGGAGAATATGAAGATAGTGAGGTAGTTGCTCCCATTGATTATGTTATTTTATGTAAGACTCCATCTTTGCAGACTGGAGGGAGAGATTCTCCTGCTGGTCTTAAAGAAGAAGTTTCCAGGCTCTGAGAGGGACTCTGGAGGGGACCCTGGGGAAATGACCTGAGGGTGGTCTCTCTAGGAGCTGAGAGTTTTACCAGCCAATAGCCAGGAAGGAAACAAGGACCTCAGTCATATAGACACAAGGAAATGAATTCTACAACAGCCATAATAAGCTTAGAAACGGATTTTTCCCTAGTCAAACCTCCAGATGAGAATGTAGCCCAGCCAACATCTTGATTGCAGCCCTGTGAGACCCTGAACAGCTGTGTTGTGCCATGCCATGCCCAGAACTGTGACTCATGAAACTGTGAGATCATGAGTCTGTGTCAGTTTGTTTTGTTTTTTAAAGATTTCATTTATTTATTTGTCAGAGACAGAAAGCACAAGCAGGGGGGAGCAGCAGGCAGAGGGAGAAGCAGCCTCCCCGCTGAGCAAGGAGCCCGATGTAGGACTCGATCCCAGGACCCTGGGATCATGACCTGAGCTGAAGGCAGACGCTCAACCAACGGAGCCACCCAGGCGCCCCTACAGCCAGCCATCATGAGAGCCTACTGAGGTAGATTCTAAATTGTGTAGATTCTTGAAGGCAGTGACATTCGCAGACAGTTCCAGCATCTCTACCAGTTCATTATGAAAAAGAGAAACTGTAGCTATGCCAGAATAGTCTACAGTTAAAGAAGAGGTCTTCATCCTGACCTCAGTCAACAAGATGTAACTATGACATCATTCTGAGACTCACCTTCTTCTCTATGCTGGGGAAACTGGGGAGGCAATCCTGCTAATTAGCTCTCCTTATTCACCCGGCAGGATTTCTCCCCCTCTCCTGAGTTGTTTTTCAGCACCTAATCCAATGGGCTATTCATTGTTTCAGACAGAAAGCCATGCTGTGGGCTCCTCTATCACCCTCCTCTGTTCCCCCTCTTCCTTGTACCAGCCAACCAGAGTACTTCTAAGATGGACAAAGTTTGTGGGAAAGCACAGGTGCCTGCAGGGAACAGGGATGCAAGAAGGGACACCTTGGCAGAAAGCTATTTGTGTGAATATTAATTAGCACAGCAGCTAGTTCTGGACAATTGATTCCAAACTCCAGATGTTCCCATTCTAACTAAGAGTCATGTTGAAAGAAAAAAAAAAAACTAATTGGCTAGTATGTTGTTCATTTTTAGTGTCATGTAGTGAAATAATCCAGGACTGCTGAGCTGATGGGATTTTGCCTTGTTCCCCCGGACTTTTCAATAATATCTTAATGTACTTGCTCATTCTGTCCCTCTTCTGCCTGTAGGGTATTTTTTCCTTATGTGTCCTTCAGATACAACCATGCTCTATTTTTTTTTTTAACATAATGTTTGTCCTAATAGAAGGAAACCTGGAAAATATGGTGGAATGGAAGGATATCATGTTTGTGTGCCTCAGGGTGAGCAGGAAATGAATCAAATCTTCATCTGGGCCATTTACAGGATTTTTCTGAACTTTTTTGTGAAGACTAGACAGTAAAACTAAGACCTAACCTTCGTTTCCCTGGATGTAATTTATTATCATATCTAGTATTTGACATTTTCTAAGGACTTAGCAATCATTGTCACTGTGTCAATCATGACAACCAGACCCAACTGTTCAAAGATAATGAGGAGAAGAGAGAGGACAGAGCAATGGTGTTCACAGGTCGTCCAGAAAACACGTCCCCATACAATCTTGACAATAACCTCCTGATTTTTGTTTCATAACATTTTTCTGTTTTCAGTTGAGGTGCTGTAAGCATTAGAATGACTGACCAGACCTTGAAGCAAAGAATAAGAAGAAAGGAAATCCAGAAAGATGGGTGGATAATAAAGTGAATTTTTGAGAGTATTTACATGCATATTGATCATAGCCAGAGGTCCAGCCATCCTAATTAACAAGGCCAAGAGTCACGATAGGCTCAGGAGGAATGGCCCATTTAGAAGATTCTGAAAGGTCAGGACTAGGTGCACTCCTAGAAAAAAACAAAGACCAGTCAAGAGGGAGACACAGCTGCATCACTTATCAGGAGATATAGATATTCACTGGGGTGGTACAAAAGGATGAATAGGGAAGGAGAAAAGGAAGATAGTTTGTCCTGAGCCTCCCAAGGGGATAAATGACCATAGGTCTCACACCAAGAAATTCAGAAGTGGAGGAACTAATTCATGTAAGAGACAGAGGGACCCAATAACCTTTCATGAGGTCCATTCTGTTCCCCCAAGAAAGAACCAATGGAAACAGTAATAACATACAAATTTCAATTTGTTCAGCCAAGCTAGAAAATTCAAGGGTCACAGAGGCCAATAGGTGGTAACAAACTCAAAAGGTGGAGTTTTGTTTCCATCATATTGAGTTTCTGCAGAAATCCCTGTATCAGTAAAGATTGTCTCCATCTACCCTGCGTTCCTAATGGAAACGTTCATAATGGAAACTCTCCACAAACCGGTCATGGAGTTCTATCTTTTTTCTTTTTAAGATGTTATTTATTTATTTTATTTATTTATTTATTTGTTTGTTTGTTTGTTTGTTTATCTATCTATCTATCTAGAGAGCAGGATGGGGGGGATAGAGAGAGGAGCAGGGAGCAGGGTAGAGAGAGAGACAATCTCCAGTAGACTCCAGCTGAGTGTTGAGCCCACCTTGGGGCTCGATCCCATGACTCTGAGATCATGACCTGAGCCGAAGGCAAGAGTCAGATGCTCAACCAAGGTGCCCCATGTTCTGTCTCTTTTACCTCTCACATTTCTCTTGTCTCCACTTCTCTTGTCTCCCATCACCACCCTATTCTAAGTACTGCTGGGGGCACTGAAATCTTCCCAATTCTCACAATTCTCAGAGCAAGACTCGAGAAACGGAAATCTGATCATTTCACTCACCCAAGTGGTGGTTTCCAGTTGCTCTCAGGATAGAATGGTCCCAATCTTTACCTTGACCAACAAGACCTAAATGCCTCTCTAACTCAGTCCTTCAGACTCACTGAGCTCCAGAGCCCCTGGTTTCCCTTCCATTCCTAAGTGCACATGCTCCTGCCTGCTCAGGGCCTTCACACACTCTGTTCTCTCCACTCCTTTCCCTCCTTCAACAGTTTATACCCATTCACCCTTCCACTCAAGCCTCAAGTGTTAATTCCTTGGCAAGGCTTTTCTCACCCTTCCTCATGGATCAGGGAATGTCTCCATGCTATTCCTGGTACAAACACCCTAAACTTCCCTGTGGTCCTCATAAGCAGGTGCAATTAAATAATTAGTTGTGCAAGTGTGTGTCTGTTCTCTCCGTAGGTAGTAAGTCCCTGTTGCGTGGCTCACTTGGGACGGTGCCTTCTGTCATGCTGGATACATCGTAGGGGCTGGGGAAATGTTGATGGAATAAATGAGTGAATGAATGAATGCACGAATGAATGAATGAAGGCATGAGGTCGAAGCTGTTGCTCCCATAGCACCAGCCCTTTAGAAAGCTCTCAGGTCAGCACAATATTCAGCTGTAGGCTCAAAGGCAAATGGGAGGCTTCCTACCACTGAAATGGGTACTGGAAGAGGATTAGCATAGAATTTATGCTAATGATCTAAGACTCCTGACTGTGGAAAAGAGTTAATCCATCTTTAGGAATAATAATTAAAAGACGAAAATTAAATGCAGAGCTGTATCTTTGATGTTTCAGTCGGGGATTTTGATGGCAAGCAACAGAAGGTACTTCTTTTGAACTTAAGCATGCACTAAATTTGTTGGAAGGATGTCAGCGGGGAATCAGTGGAAAAGCTGTCATAGACAATGGGCAGAAATCAAGAGAGGCTGGGCCCACGAACCAGGGCCACCGTCTGGCGAAGGAACAGTCTGGTTAGAATCTGCTGTTGGCACTGCCCCTAATGGATTCCCACTGAATCCCCATTAGAGCCTTACTAATGGCCTTACGCCTTTGCCTCATTTCTCCAGATCCACAGTGTAGAGTGAGATTGTCCAATCCTATCATGGCGCACATGCCAGAGTCCTAGATACCTGCGATTAGGTGCTGCCCTCTATCCAAATGAAGACCAGGAGAAAGTCCTCAGCTGTAGGAACAGTGTTTGAGATATCAGGTCATTAAAAAGTTGTGATACAGGCACTTAATATCCAGAAATAAAAGAGCACCATGAACAAACTTTATAGATAAAAATGCTTATTTTTTCTATGTTCAGAAACAAAATGTAGTCAAAGTTAGGCTTTTTCTCCTCCATGCCACCCTCTCAACTCTGATTTTTCCCACAAGACCGATAGTGAGCTAATAAAAGTTCACTAAACTTGGGGCGCCTGGGTGACTCAGTTGTTAAGCGTCTGCCTTCGGCTCAGGTCATGACCCCAGGGTCCTGGGATGGAGCCCCACATCACGCTCCCTGCTCCGTGGGAAGCCTGCTTCTCCCTCTCCCACTCCCCCTGCTTGTGTTCCCTCTCTCGCTGTGTCTCTCTGTCAAATAAACAAATAAAATCTTAAAAAAAAAAAGTTCACTAAACTTTAAGAAGTGGTGAGGGGGTGGGAAGGATGTGTGGATGTGAATCCTATATATTCTGGAAAAGGCTTGAGGTTCTTCCAATGTAAATAAACCCTCACTTTATTCATGGGGAAGCTGAGGCTGATATAAGTGAGGCTTTCTTAGGGTCTCTCTCCAAATGAATGAACCGGGAAAAGAATCCAGTTTCCCTGACAACCAGTTTTATGCTTGTTTTCATGGTAACGGGCTTGGTCCGGTTTTCAATCCATGACCAAACTTTGCCAAAGTGCCAGATCTGTCTTGAAACACAGCCCTCGATAGACCTTCACCAAAGGTTTAGCCCACAGGTTGGCAAACTAGGGCCCATGGGGCCATATCCAGTTTCCACCTGTTTTTGTAAGTGAAGTGCAATTGTTTCTGGTTTTGTTTTTTTTTTTGCTTTTGTGTTGTGTGTCGCTGCTTTTGTGCATCAACAGGAGAGCGGAGTATTGGCAACAGAGACCTTCTGTCCTGCAAAGTCAAAAATATTTACCATCTGAGCCTTTATGGAAAAGGTCTGGTTTTAGAGTCTAGGGAAATTATGGGTTTGGGTTTAGAGTCTAGGGAAATTATGATCCTTCCTTGTCCACATGATTTTTAACACTTCAAAGGACTCCAACACAGAGGAGAGCATCTGCGCATCAGTAAGCATGTGACTAATGGAATGACATTCACGTTCATTCATTCACTTAGCGAGTCCTGAGAGCGCTCCTGCCACGTTCAAGTTATCATGGCACAGCTGGAGGTGGCTTGGTGTGATGAGAGCACATGAAACATCACTTCATGTAATGTAAGCATCGATCTGTATGCCAGTGTCACATGTCAGTGAAATACACATGAAACTCGAAACAATTTTTATCATTCTCTTAAATCCTCTATTTTTTCTCCATCTGTTGGTACAGAGACAGAGCTGAGTGCCATAGTATAAACTGCCTTGGGTTTGTACGTAAAAATGGATGTAAATACCAGATCCTGTTACTTTTCACTCACCAGAATCTGTGTATTTTCCCATCTTTAGATAACTTACAATGTCAGTTGGCTGAGTTTACCCCCCACGTGCTCCCCACGCCACCCACCCACCCACACACACACACACACACACACATATTCCTCCAGAGTTATGCTCCATAAATGAAGGAGATGGGGTTAAATTTTATTGACAGCAAAGAAGAAGGAAACTAGCTTCCTAATACTTTACCAAGCACGTTTCCTAATACTTCATCGCTCATAAGGCAGGCAGCTGAATCAGACATTAGGGGGCAAGACCTCATCTCCCACTTTATGTCCACATTCACTCCTCTCAATGCTATGCCTTTGGACAGAACTCATCAAGGATCCTCTGCTTTGTCACCTTGTCCCAAGAAGAGAAAAATAAGCCCGCTCTGACTGGAATAGCTGGATGGGGCCAGATGCTGGGAACGTTTGCTCTTCATGCACTTAATCCTCTCTATACCGCTTTCTCTTTTGAGGAATGATGGAATTCACACCCCAGCAGCAGGCTCAAGCTGTTGGGAAAGTCAGTGAGTCTGGGGACAGCAGGTGAGCCATCCTGAGGCAGGGAAGAATCCAGAAACTCCTCTGGCCTGCAAGAAGTCCCAGCATGAGTGTGACTTGGAGGCAGGGGCGGGGATGGTGGCTGAGAGAAGGGGAGTGGGGGGATGGTGTTACCATGCACGAAGAAGTGACCCTTTCTTTGCCCTTGGCAGACCCCGTATAATAAGATTACTATGTAATCCTTGTTGCTGGTCCTGGGAGCAGCCTTATCAGAGGGACAAGGAGGCATTTTACATTTGGATCTACTGTATATGTATGATCTTCCAGCTGCTCCTCCTAATTTCATTTTCAGAGATGGGGATTTGCGGCTGACTGAAGAGAATGGAAATGTAGGGCCAGCCCCCAGGGCCTCCGGGCACCCACAGAATGCACAGGACCTGCCAAGCGTGGAGCTCTGGGCCCCCTCAAGCCCCACCTGTCGCCCCAGGCCTTGAAGCACATCGAAGCTCCCGAGGAGGCAGGGAGATGCCAAGGTCACCACTGGGGCCACCTGACAGCCTCCTTGTGCCTGTTTGGAGTCAGCTCTGGTCACTCATAGCACCTTCTGATGTAGCCCCCGGGCCTGAGTGCTGGAAGAGAGAGGCTTTAGCCAAAACCTCGGCTCAGGGGGGCCAACAACAGGTGCCCTTTGCAGTCAGATGCCCTCATCAGGACACAGGCGTGAGATGTAGTGTGACAGCTCTGGGCCGCCAGGCACCCAAAACAATAATTCTCTCCTAACCACAGTGTACAGGAGAAACTGAAAACATTTGGCCAGCCCTGTCTAACAGGGCCAACGGAAAAGGGCGAGAGGAGAGGTAATAAAGTACAGAAGCAAAACATGCAACAGAAAGCAAGAGTCATCTCTGGGCTCATTTCTCTGAATCTGGCCATCTGGAGAAAGGCCCAAGTGATACTCAGGAGCCCTGCCATCGACAACCTGAACCGATGACCCCTGAGAGGTGAAGGCCAGAGAGAGGGACCCATAACCCCATGAGGTCATCCAGGCGGCCCCATGCATGAATGGGTGTCCCAGGTCCTCAACAAGTTAGGCCTCTATGAAGAGAACCCTGACTGAGAAAAGGCTGGGTTTGCATCCCGCTCCTGGCACTGACTCCCGATGACCTTGACAGAGTCACTTCTCACGTCAGCCCTCAGAGTTCCCGTCAATACAATGAGGAGTCAAACTAGATTAGAAGTCAAGAACGCAAATGCCAGTCGGGGCCATGCAGATACTGAGATGAACCAAAGCGGTGAGTGTGGTGCCATGGGGAGTGGTGGGGACTGTGTGGACAGAAGCTCAGGTCAATACAAAGGGCCAGCCACTATTCTATCCATCCGGTGGCCGCCATGATGAAATATAAGCCAGCATTGCCAGATTTATGACTTTGCAAGGGAGTGGACAACTCCAGGCTTTAAATGTTGGCATATCATTCATTTAAAAAAAAAAACCACACACAGATGCACACACACACAAAAAAAACATGGTTGTGGGTCAGATTTGCCACGGGCTGCAAGTTTTTCATTTCTAGGGATGATCGCTGAGGTACCTTTTTGCTCTAATAGTCTGTGATTCTCTCTTCTGCTCCAAGGGACACTGAGAAAATGAGAGAATTCTAAAGTCTTCTGAAATAAAAGCAGGATGGATCTCAGAGCATGCAAGGTAATAGAGCTTCGGGGCCTTTCTGGAGCCAGGGGGCTGCAGGGCAGGGCCAGGCGGGGCTTCTGATGTGACATTTCCACAGCTTAAATTATCTTGAAAAATGAAGTACAGACAGAAGGAAGGTGGCTTGGGAAGGCATGCAGCAAGCCGAGAACAAGTCCGGAGGGGGCAGTGGGAAGAAGGACTTCTGGGTCCTGGTTTGAAGAGCACCCACAGAAGGAAGGCTTATGGGTGTGCTCAGCTGGGGTTCTGCAGAGTCCCACCCAATTCAGCTCCTTCCTGCCTCCCCTGCTCCCCCACCCTGGGCCTCTTTCTGCCAGGAGCCTGCTCTGGACTATCCACATTGTGTCTAGAGGGCAACACTTACAGGAATGATTTCAGAGGGAGAAATTACACTGGAAACCGCCAATCTTGACATGATGGAAACTTCTTTCTGGATCCACCCCCCCGGACCCTCTGTTGGCCATTCAAGGTCACCTTGACAATAACCCATCCACCGATTGCTGCACCAGTTCTCCACGGGCATTATTTTTCAAACCCAACTCTTTGAAGAAAGCACTGCTATTTTTCCAGTGTCAGAGTTGACAAAACTGAAGCTGGTGGAGAGATGCTAAGTACCTTGGCCTGAGTTCACAGCCAGAAGGGGAAGAACTAGGCTAGGAGCCTGGGTCAGAAGCCACAGGCCCCACAGAGCTTGTTCCAAGCTGAGCGACGCCCAGAGCCTTGGGTCTTCTTCTCTGGCGGCACCTGCTTCAACCCCCCACCCCACCCCCCACACATCCTCGGTCAATGCCCTCCTTATCTGGAACTGGAGTGGGGAGGGCAGGCCCCAGAGGGAAAGAAATTCGGAGCAGTTCTCCCAATGGAAGTGAGAAGAGAGATGGAGGTTGTCAGACAAAGACGCAGACATCCTCCTGACCCTGAAAACTGCCATAGGTCTGGGGTGAACAGGCTTCGCCGGCAGCCAGTCCTGCCAAAGGCCAATGAATTCAGCCCAGGGTTGGATTTGCAGCCAAGAATCTGGCTTTGGGGGAGGCCACCTTTTCTCTTAAATAGTCAGACGCAATGATTTTCAGGGGATTCGGAGAAATCTGTTTGTTTACTTGTTTCCCTCTGCTTGGCACGTCTCCACGCCAAGAGCCCGCGTTTATGGAAGGTCTGCAATGTACCAGTCCCTGTATCAAGTACCTGACACGTTCCATCTCATTTTCTCCCCATGGCGATCCTACAGATAAATGGCATCGTTGTTCCCATCACACTAATAAGGAAACTGACCTTAGAGAGCAGAAATGACTTTGAAAATGGCCCCACTATGAAATGGCAGAGTAGAGATTCAAACTCAATCAGCTGCCAGACAGCACGGTCTTACCTACAACACCCTCCTGCCTCCCAGAATAATAAAGCCGATATTTCTGAAGTGCTTACTACAGGCAGGCACAGTGCTGTGTCCTTTCCTTACAGGGTGCCCTCTCACCCAAACTACAACCTAGGAGATAGATACAACCACTGTTAGCCTTGGTTCACAGATGTGCAAAACAGGGCTGCAGAAATTAAGGTGACTTGCTCAGAGATACAAGTATGGAAAGTGCTGGCAGGGCCAGGAATGGAAAGCCAAAGATTTAATTTCAAACATCCCCCTCCCCCCGTCCTATTTATTCCCTTACATGCTAAGGGACACTCCAGGGCCAGGTGAGTTGGAGGAGGCAGGGGACAGATCAGAGGGGGAGGAGGAGGATGGGGAGAAAGAAGGGAAGGAGGGGAAGGCAGGTGCCTGGGAGAGCGAGGTGCAGGAGGGGAATATTATAGCTTTTAACAGATAAGAAGGATGGGGGGGATTGCGTTACAAATTCCACATGCTTCTATTCTTCTGATGACCCAGATAAAACCCTGTCATCCTGAAGACAGTGCCCCTTCCACCGTGGGCAGGGGCGGTGGGGAATTTCACGAAGACTGCTAGGAGGGGCAGAGGGATGTGCTGCTCTGTGTGTCTGCTTGGAACCTTTTCTGAATCCCTTTTTGCTTTTTTCAATAAGATTCAAAACCATAAATTATGTAAAGCCAGAAAGCTAAAAGGGCAGACCCTTTCTGGAGTTCATTTAAAGTCTGAAGTTCAGAATGCTTTTAATGACATAATTGCAAGAGGCAAAAATCTATTCGAGTGCAAGCTTCTCTTTGAACAAGGAATGAATTCTCAGACAGTGGCCCAGTGGCCCTCTCTCTGTGTCCCCGGGGTGGGGGTGGGGGTAGGAACACAAGGGCGAGAGACACCAGAGCCGGGGAGAGGGCTGGGTGTTGCCAAGAACCTGCATGGCTCCGTTCGCCATCCTAGAAGTCATTTTGATTTCTTCCTTTGGATCCGGAGCCAATAGGCTATAAAGAGAGTAGGCAAGGATATTAAAATTAGGATGATCTTCTTAGTATCTCAGTGCTTTTAAAAATGATATATTCATAGGGCAGCTGGCTGGCTCAGTCAGTAGATCATGTGACTCTTGATCTCAGGGTCGTGAGTTCAAGCCCCATGTTGGGGGTAAAGCATACTTAAAAAAATAAAAATATAAACAAAATAAAAACTATGTATTTGTGTTTTCAGATACATACTATCTACACATGCTTAGCAAAGACATACACTGAAGTCAAATCTTTCTCCCAAGTGTGAACCCACTTTTCAGTTCTCCTGCCCAGAGGCTCCTATTCCTGCCAGAGCCCTAGGTTTCCTCCCAAAGAAATTCTGTACTTCAGTGAGCTCCCCCATTTATGCACTACTATGAAATTGTTAGGGGTGTGAGCTTGAAAGCTTACATGCCTGGGTGGGGGTCCCTGCTCCAGCCTGTCCTTCCCAAAAATCACCTTGGCCAGCCTCCCCAGCCTCTCTGTGTCTCGTTGTGATTGTTGGTCAATTGGGGATCATTCTGGGAACCACCCGACAGGGCTATTGTTGTAAGGATTAAATGAATTAATAATTGTAAAGTTTTAGAATACTGAATGGCCCATGAACCCAATATATGTTAGCTGCTAGTACATAAGGATATTCTTTTTACCTACAAATGGCCAAATATGATACGGATCCACGGAACCCTGCCTTGTTCACCCAACGATATAACTTACAGAGTTGCCTAGTAATGGCAGGATAATATTCCACAGTATGAATGTGCCATTCTGATTGAAACCACCTCCCACAGGTGGACATTTAGGGAGTTTGCATTCTCTTGCTGTCACAAGGCTGCATCAGGGACTCTTAGGGAATATGCCTCTTTGGTCACAGGGGCAGGTGTATCTGAAGGGCTGTGTCAGCCAGCCTCAGCTAACTAGATTGTGGCAAAAAAATACATTTCTACATCTCGGTGACTTAATACAACAAAAGATTCACCTCTCTGTTTCCCATTCCAGTGCTGATCGGGTCACCCTCCTTGGCAGCTGTCCACCTCCAGCGTTGACTCAAGGATTCCCAGATCCCAGCGACATCCAATTTGCAACTCCATGTTTTGGGGTTCTTGACAGCCAGCCTCTAAGCCAGGGAGAGAGACCACATAAGGACACATACCTGCTCATGTAGCTCAGAAGGGAAGTCACACATCACATCAGCTCACTCTCCCTTTGGTCCCAAACTAACCACAAGGTGCGGTCAGGAAATCCAATCTTCTAGGGTATCCAGAGCCAGAAATGGTGTGGTGAGGTTCTTTGGGTCAAGGATAAATTCTGGAAATTGACCTACTCGGCAGGATATATTTTGAACTCAGGATATTTTTTTTATGGATTCAATACCAATTAAAAGATTCAGTTAATATGACTGCAACACATAATGACAGAAAGTTCCTATGCATTTAATGATGCTTTTAAAGAATATGTTTGTTTGGGGGCGCCTGGGTGGCTCAGTCGGTTAAGCGTCTGCCTTTGGCTCAGGTCATGATCCCAGCCAGGGTCCTGGAATGGAGCCCCGCATCTGGCTCTCTGCTTGGTGGGGAGCCTGCTTCTCCCTCTCCTTCTGTCTACCGCTCTGCCTACTTGTGCTCTCTCTGTCAAATAAATAAATAAAATATTTTTTTAAAAATGTATGTTTTATTAGTCACAATTCTGTTTATATTGAGAAAAAATAAATTATAAATAATGTCAGGTTGAGACATGTTGCTCATTCTATCAATAATGAATGATTAGTGCTCATAGAGATTCCAAGACTTTGTGAAATAATTCCACTGTCCGGGGAGTCTGCAGACAAAGGTCAAGCCAATGATCCTGTGAAGGCGTTCAAAGGGAGCCGTAGTCTTTACCGAGGTGGCTCACGAACAGGTTCACTCAAGTCTACTTTAATTCTATAATGCTTTAGCTCCTGAAGAGCATGAGGCTTCACTCCCACCTTGTAGATCCCTCTACCACCCACTCCTAATATGACCTTCAGTGATCTTTTACAAATGCAGAACATATGACGTCACTCCCTTCAGGGGTTCCCATGACTTCTAAAATAAAATAAGCTTGACTATGACTTCCAAGGCCCGGAAAAATCTGACTCCTTCCCACCGCTCCAACTTCATTCATTTTACACAAATCTTCTCCTTAATTGCTTTGATCAGATTAATCTCCATTCTGTTCCTTTTACGTGCCACAACCTTTTCCTTTGAACCTGCTTTGCTCTCTGCCTGGAATGTTCTTCGCATATCCGACTTACTATCCTCATCCTTCTCGACTCAGTTCAGATGCCACCTCCTCAGGGGGCCTCCCCCATATCACCCCATCTATTTTCTTCAATAATTTTCCCAATAATGTTATTAATACAATTATTTTCCTATTGCCTCCACCAGAATATAAGTTCCATGAGGGCAAGAATAATAAATAGCTTGTTTATGATAGTGTGCACTCAGTAGGGCTGTGGTATGAATAATTTCAGAGGACACTGTTCATCATATATTCTATTGAATGGCTTACTGAAACCAGATATTCCCAGTTAGAGATGATTTCCTTTGGATGAGCACATTACTCTTATTTACCCAACTCATACTAGGAACATTAAGTAGTATAATTTATTTTAGCTTCTGTTTGAAGTGTTTTGGGGAGACACGTGTAGAGAAGGAAAAGAGGAGAGGGGGTATCGCTTGGAATTGAAGACTATGTGTGGAACCCAGACAGTGCTAGAAGGAGAAAAAGTATGACAATGAAAGACTTGGAAAGTTCATTTTCTGAATTTGAACAAGGCTAGTGGCAGGTGCAGAAAGCAAGAGATAAGATTTCTCAGGAAGGGGTCCTAAGAAGGGCAAGATGGATATTACATTCTCTGCACTGGGTCATCATTCATTCCTAATACATAATTCATTCCTAATGCAGCTGCAGAAGTAAACTGTTTAAAATATCTAGAATCCTGATGCTACTAGGGACAGTTGATGGGCTGGGGATAAGAGTATGGGGCAGACCTGCGATTGCTGTCTATGACTATACCGTTCAGGCACCTTGCTGGAGGCACAAATGAATTTGATGTTGCCCCTGAGGGTCTCTCAGTATAGTAGAGAAACCAGGGGAAATGACTTTGCTTAAGGCTGAGCAAAAGCAACCATGGGTGCTTTGGAAGTACAGAGGAGGAGCAATGGGCTGAGTTGGGAAGTGAATCAGGGAGGGCTTCCTGGAGGAAGTAGTGTATGAGCTGAGTCTTAAAGAGTTTGAGTTGGGCACACAAAGCACCTTGACAGCATTCTACCAGGAGAGGTGACATCCCGATCTGGGGGGAATGGAGCGGGCACATCCTGAATGGAGACCAATCTGTCTGCTCCCGGGCTGAAGTGCGCCTTGGGTGCACCACTCGGAGAGATGTCTTAATGTGTGAACTCCCTGGGGTGTTCACCTATTTGGCGAAAGCATGAGGTCTGCCCACACATCAGAAAACCCTCCACAAAGCCAAGAGTAGAAATGTTCAAGAGACTCTGCCACACAGTAAATTCTGGAATTACCAGTGACAGTCCCCGCCACCACTTCTGGGCATTTGCATTGCCTTCAAGCCCTGTTCTAAGCCGACACGTGGCATTTCTCATTCAGAGAAGGGAAGTGAGATAAGTAAGATTTACTGATCACCTTGTCTACTGAATATTTTTAGTTATTCGACATTAACTTATTCCATACTTGCAGAAAACTGTAAGTCGGTAGATAATAACTTTTTTTAAAGATTTTATTTATTTATTTGACAGAGAGAGAGAGCACAAACAGGGGGAGCAGCAGAGGGAGAGGGAGAAGTAGACTCCCTGCTGAGCAGGGAGCCCGACGTGGGGCTGGATCCCAGGACCCTGAGATCATGACCTGAGCCGAAGGCAGACGCTTAACCAACTGAGCCGCCCAGGCGCCCCAATAACAACCTTTTTTTACAAGTTAGAGACCTGACAAAGGAAAATCCCTCTCCCTGAGGGCCCAAGATGGTTCCGGCTCGGGGTCAGATCCTTTGTATTAATCCATTTAGCTTCACAACTGCCTTGCAAGGTGGTCTCATGGTTTCGTCTTTACTGTTCACTTTTACAGGTCAAGATCATGAAGCTTAGAGAAGGCGGGTAACTTCCTTATATCACCAGGTGGAATGCAAGGCACCCGGGACCCACTTTTTTCCAGCACACTTCTCTTCTCAAAGCTTAATGTGCACAGGAGTTACTGATGACCTTGTTCCATTTGGCTTCAGTAAGTCTGGGGAGCAGCCTGGGACTATCTTGCAGATACACGGGCTCAGGGACTACGTGATGAGTAGTGAGGTGCTAATCTAGACAGATGTCCCTTTGCCAGGTGGGCAGTTCTACTTAAAGGCTAACATGCTAGAGAATTCTGCTTCCTTTCTCCAGACAGGGAAACCAGGTTTTGAACTGTTTAGATGCCTTAACCATACTCGTAGATATGTGCCAAGGGCAAATGTCAGATGCTATGGGCTAGGGACCCTGCTGTGTCACGTGCTTACTTCCATGAATATCCCTCTCAAATCAGCAAGGGAGTCTCACCAAACCATCTTCCAAAAGGCTATGACTATACAAGATAGGCTTTAATGAGAGAAGTAGCTTCAGCCATTGACCCTGATGCTGAAAGTCAGGGGTCAGATCTGTAGGTTTCCAGAGCTCCAATTGGGGTCTTTAACAAAGACATTGAGATTTTGTTTCATTATCATTTCAGATATAGAGATAATTCTGTAGACACCCCCATACTACATATATGCTTTTTCGAAAAGCTGCAAACATTGAAGGACTCAGATGCACAGCTAGTGGGAGAGCCAAGCCATACGAAAGTCATCTGTAAGGCCGACCTTAAAAGATTCCTAACCACGTGCTCGACATTCACTTGGGAGAAGATAGCATACAGTTGGTGACATTTATAGAGGAGAGAGGAAGCAAAGGAGGCACATCTGTTCCCTGTGTCCAAGGAACATTCAAGCGAGATGCACAGTCAATCCATAGAACCCAAGAGTAGCCCATCCCCAAATCCTCCAGCCATGAGATCACTTTCCACCAGTAGAAGCAGAAAGATCATTACCGCCTGAGAAATGAAATGGAGATGTGATTGGAAATGTCACGCCTTGGGTGCATGAGCATTATTCCAATAATCAATCACCCAAATTGAATTGCTTATTTGTACATCTGATTGTCTTTGCATTATTTAGAAGCTATTTAATGACAGCCAGCCTGACAGCATGCATCTAACACATGCCAGATAGATTTAGGAGACTCGGAAACATCTCTTTCTAATTGTTTAGACAGGCATATTGATTGTTATTTCCTCTTTCAGGGTTCTCTGAAGCACATTATGTCCTTTGTAGGCTCAACACACATACATAGGCATGCGTACATGTGGCGAATAAACAAGGCCCAATGCAGAGGTGGGACCTGCAGAAGGCATCTCCGTCTCCCTTAAGTGGGGGGATTGGTGTACCTAGAGCCAAGAAGACAGGTGACAGGGCTCTAATTTCAGCTTCCTCCCCAGGGATGGAGGAGACTGGCACTCTCCGGGATGGGGACAAGTCTGACAGTCATTTTGTATGTTCTCTGGGTCCAGAAAGCATGACAGAATTCTCAGAGAAGCTGTGCTCTGCTGTGTTCTGATGGTCTGACAGGCTCCCTCGGAAGCTGAAGGAATTGGCCCAGAGTTGGGGCCCAGGGTGAGATTGGTTCTCGCTTTTTTTCATTTCTTTTTTTTTTTTTTTAAGATTTTATTTATTTGAGAGAGAGAATGAGATAGAGAGAGCATGAGAGGGGGGAGGGTCAGAGGGAGAAGCAGACTCCCCGCCGAGCAGGGAGCCCGATGCGGGATTCGATCCCGGGACTCCAGGATCATGACCTGAGCCGAAGGCAGTCGTTTAACCAACTGAGCCACCCAGGTGCCCTTTTTTTCATTTCTGAAAAACCACAGGCCGGGGCTGAAGACTCTGTCCTTTGGTGTGTGTCTGTGACTGGGAGACAGAGCATAGCTGTTTGTGATTAGGAAACCCTGTCCCTCTGTCCTTCGCCTCGCTCTGGAGTTTCCACAGTTCAGCTCTATGACCCTGCCGGTCTTCCTCAGACGTTAAATATGACAAATTAAAAAGTAACAACATTGATATCCTGGTAGAGCATGGATTTTTGAGTTTAAGTCTGTGTCAAAAAACAGAACTTTGAGGTGATAGGTACTCCTCTCCATAGAAATTATTCTTTTTTTTCTTCTTTCTCTCTTTCAGTTTATTTTTCTGCCTTTCTCTTTTTCTCTCCCTGCCTGTCCTCCAAGGGAATTTGCATGACAAATGCCTCCGGGCAGCACTCCTGGAAGCCTGAGCTTTGGTCAAGAGGAGCCTTCTGCCTCGGGGATCCTGAGCCCCCAGTGCAGGCCCCCAAATCCCAGCATCCCTATGTGTTGACATTTGGCAGAGGAAGACCTCCTGCTCAAAAGCAGGGGAAACTTGGAGAGACTCAAAGCTAACAAATAGCTTTTGCAGAATGACATTTTGATGAGTATATTAATCTGAAAGGCACTGACATCATGCTGTGGATGTTTCCAAGGTAAAGCTCAGGATAGAAGAGTGACAGCCATTTTCAAGCCAGGAAGTCCTTTGTCAAGTGTCACTGTCACTTGGATGCACTCACGGGGGGGCTCCTTGGTGTCAGGCACCCCATAACCAAATGAGAACCTAAACCCTATTTGCCACAGATGCTGTCTTCAGTCTCCCCTCAGGATGTCAGCTGCCTGGCTTCCCGAACCACAGCTTCACATCTGAGCTTCCCTCAGGGGTGCTATATAGGGTGCTGGGGAAGAGCAACATGAAAACATACGTGGTCCAGGCCCCCCAGTGCTCAAGGTTTAGTAGGGAAGCAAAAGACAAAACATGCAATAGTAAGAGTCGATGTTGAAGTAGCAGAGGACTGAGAGGTCAACTTGGACTTGGGACTTGGTGAAGAAGGGTTAGAGGAAGTGACACCTGTGTAGGGTTTTGAAGAAGGAACAGGAGTCTCGAAGTGAGAGAGCAGCCTCTGTGCCATCCCGGATGCGTGAAAACAGCAGGCACGGCCGGAGTCAGGGGTGAGTTGGTGTGCCCAGAGCCCTCCCTCGGGCTCCAGATTGCAATTCACCAAACTGCTTGAGTGAATCTTTAAAGGCATCCACACATCCTTCGTCAGGTGCCCTCGGGAGGGGACGTTCCAGCCCCTAAGAAGAGTCGAAAGGGTGTCCTGGCCACACTGGATCTGGGACATGTTGGGAGAGGGAGGACCTGAAGAGCCCTTTCCTCTGGGACCACTGCTTG
The DNA here is from genome assembly GCF_002201575.2 of Neomonachus schauinslandi. Classification (NCBI taxonomy): domain Eukaryota; kingdom Metazoa; phylum Chordata; class Mammalia; order Carnivora; family Phocidae; genus Neomonachus; species Neomonachus schauinslandi. The sequence continues at coordinate 136,142,751 of NC_058411.1, forward strand.
TCTCTCCTCCCTACGCACAAGGCTTTTGGATTACAGGTCATACAGCTCTTAGGTGGAAGAAGAGAATGGGGCGCTGGCTGCTGGGTGGGGAGTCAAGGAGGGAAGTGAAGACCCGAACTCCTCACCACGCACGAAATCTCATTTTCCTACAGGGTCTGCACACCCAGAAAGGGAACAGTCCTCTCACCCTCCAACTGGGAATGTTCCTTATCACAAAAACCTCCCCGGGGCCCCAGGAGACGTCAGCTGCTCGCTGAGATCTTTTCACAATGTAAAAGGTCTTTAAATATCAGCCCAGCGTCCCAGGATCCAAAGCCCCAAGTCCCTCTTCGCCCCCACCCGCCTTCCAGCTCCATCTCTTCCCTCCTGTCCTCCCCAGCCCTGTTTATTTTTAGTGGTGATAAACCCAGCTCCTAATCTTGTGAGTTGATCTTCTTGAGTAAATTTAATTAACTACATTTTTAGCTCCACTCTCCTCGGCCTTGGCAGGCGGGAGCCATTTGTCTTGCAGATGACTGGTCTGATGGAAAGGGAGAAGGAAGAGGGGAGAGGCAACGCCAGAGCCAGGGCCCCCCTCCTTTCCCAGCCTCTGTCAAAGGCCATCAGTTAGAGATGGGATTCTGGCCCATGGAAGTCACCGTAGATGGCCAGACTGGGGACCCAGAGGCTGGGGAAAGCAGGGAGGAAGGAGGAGGCTCGGAACCTGACATTGGCCAAGTGAGGGCTAAAGTGCAGCTCACGTGCGCGTGCGTCGTTGTCGCGGGGTGAGAAATGGGAAAGGGGCAAAGCCGTCTGCTTTGGCCGCCCCGTACTTCCCCACTCTTTGTTTTTATTAAACGCTGATTATTAATATTAGAAACGGAGCGCTGCCACGAGAAGCCATTTGCAGTTAATAAGGCTGCCTGGGGAGTTAATAGAAGCCCGAGGTAGCTATGTGAGAACCCACTTAATAGCAGCATTAACCAAGTGGGTCAGCAGCGCACGGGGCAGCCCACCCTGGCGCTCTAGCGCCCTGACGAGGTGGGTCAGTTCCGGGCCAGGCTCGCAGGCCGAGGCTACCCCCCACCCCCCCGCCCCCTCCGGGGACCCCGGGGTAATGCCCGGGTGTGTGCAGCTGCTGGGTCACAAGCCAACTGTGTGCAAGAAGCTTGGGGAGCAGCCTCCCAGCCCGCAGCTGTGAAAACATTGGCTGGGCTTCCGGAGCAGGCCAGGCAGGTCTATCCCCGAATGGGGAGGGGTACGGCCCCCAGATGGGGCCTCCCCCCTTTCCTGCCACGGCAAGTTTCAGGGCACTGGTTCCCCACCTCACCCTGGGTCATGACCGGCCTTGGAATGGGAAGCTTGGGTCATTGTGAAATTAACGGGGGGCAGGTCTTTGACATTTGGGAACTGCTTGACACCTAGAGGAAGAGCAAATTCTAAGGACAGCTCTTAATAAGTGCATTTCCTTAGTTGTGAAGGGTAAGAGCTAGGGAAGGGGATGAGTGCCCATCTGCTGTGGGTCCTGGTGAAAGTGGTTCCCTGTGGGTGGTGAGAGAAAGAGGAAGGATGGCTAAGCCCCATGTCTGTTTGTCCTCAGGATTAGGAACAAGTATGACTGAGAAACAGCACCTACATTCCCCTCCCGTAGGTATCCCTACTCTTGAAAGAGATGCATTCTCTTTTTCCAAAACAAGAACAACCACCACCACAAAATCATAAGCAGCCACCTCCTTGGTGAATGGACGAGACAGTGTGTTTGAGGGATTACTTTCAATCACTGTTCTGAACTTACTGCATTTTACCAGCTGATGAAATATTGGAAGAAATAATGACCAAGAAATAAGATTCCTAGGAATAATTTTAACCAAGTTGGTGAAAGATCTGTACTCGAAAAACTGTAAGACATTGATGAGAGAAATTGAAGGTGACACAAACAAATGGAAAGATATTCTGTGCTTATGGATTGAAAGAATTAACATTGTTAAAATATCCATGTTACCCAAAGCAATCTACACATTCAGTGCAATCCCCCATCAAAATCCCCAATGGCATTTTTCACAGAAACAGGACAAAGAATCCTAAAATTTGTATGGAACCACAGAAGATCCCCAATAGCCAAAGCAATCTTGAGAAAGAAGAACAAAGTTAGAGGTGTCACACTCTCTGATTTCAAACTATATTACAAAGCTATAGTTAAAAAAAAAAAAATAGTGTGGTATTGGCGTTAAAAACAGACACATAGGTCAATGGAACAGAGTAGAGATCCCAGAAATAAACGCATGCATCTGTGGCCAACTAATTTACAACAAGGGAGGTAAGAATACACAATAGAGAAAGGATAGTCTCTTTAATAAACAGTGTTGGAAAAACTGGACAGTCACATGCAAAAGAATAAAACTGGGCCACTATCTTACAGAATACACTAAAATTAATTCAAAATGGATTTAAAATACTTGAATATAACTATAAAACTCCTAGAAACCATAAAACTCCTAGAAGAAAACAAGCAGTAAGCTCCTTGCAATCTATCTTTTCAATGGTTTTTTGGATCTGACTCCAAAGACAAGGGCAACAAAAATAAAAATAAACAAGTGGGAGTAAGAATAATCAAACTAAGAACCTTTTGCACAGCAAAGGAGACCATCAACAAAATGAAAAGACAACATACTGAGTGGGAGAAGATATTTGCAAATCATTTATCTGATAAGGGGTTAATATCCATAATATATAAAGAACTCATGCAACTCAATAACAACAATGATGACAAAAAATCTGATTTTAAAAATGGGCAGAGGGGTGCCTGGGTGGCTCAGGCGTTAAGCGTCTGCCTTTGGCTCAGGTCATGATCCCAGGGTCCTGGGATCGAGCCCCGCATCAGGCTCCCTGCTCCTCAGGGAAGCCTGCTTCTCCTTCTCCTACTCCCTCTGCTTGTGTTCCCTCTCTCACTGTGTCTCTCTCTGTCAAATAAATAAATAAAATATTTTTAAAAAAAATGGGCAGAGAATCTGACAAACATTTCTCCAAAGAAGACATACAGATGGTCAACAGGTTCATGAAAAGATGCTCAACAAATGCAAATCAAAGCCAACGTAAGAGATCATCTCACACCTGTTAGAATGACTATTATAAAAAAGACAAGAAATAAGTATTCACAAGGATGTGGAGAAAAAAAACTCATGCACTGTTGGTGGGAATGTAAATTGGAATAGCAGCCAGTATGGAAAACAGTATGGAAGTTATTCAAGAAAGATAAAACCAGAACTACCCTATGATCCAGCAATTCCACTTCTGGGTTATTTATCTATCTGAAAAAATGAAAAAATTTGAAAAGATGTATGCACCACTATGTTCATTGCAGTATTATTGATAACAAGCAAGATATGGAAATAACCTAAGTGCCCACAGATAGAGGAAGGCATAAAGAAAATGTGAGAGATATATATGATGGAATACTAATCAACCACAAAAAAGAATGAAATCTTGCTATTTGCGACAATATGGATGGACCCTGAAAGTAATATGCTAAGTTAAGACAGACAGAGAAAAAACAAATGCTATATGATTTCATATATAGGCAGAATCTAAAAAACAAGCCAAATGAACAAAGAGAACAAAATTCATAGATACAGAGAACAGATTGGTGGTTATCAGAGGGGAGGGGAGATTGCGGGTGGGTGAAATGGGTGAATGGGGTCAAGAGATACAGACTTCCGGTTATAAAATAAGTAAGTCATGGGGAGTTAATGTACAGCATGGTGACTATAGTCAATAATATTATATTGTGTACTTGATAGTTGCTGAGAGAATAAATCTTGAAAGTTCTCATCACAAGAAAAAATTTTTATAATTTTGTATGGTGACAGATGGTAACTAGACTTATTATGGTGATCACTTTGCAATGTATACAAATATCAAATCATTATGTTGTACAACTGAAACAAATATAATGTTATATGTCATTTATACCTCAATAAATAAATGACCAAGAGCAACTGGGTGCATATTATACGTTGCAAAATTGTGTTTGTGGTGTACTATGTGTGTGTCCATGTTTGTGTCACTATAGGGATCAGAGGTTTATTTGTCAATCTTTATGTGTTCAAATGCTGTATTTTAAATTTTTAAACTTTTAAATAAAAGTTAAATAGTGCAGCTCTCCAGGCTTGTGTAAAAACACATCTGGGGCAGATACCCTTCTCATTCCCTTTCCCTGATCCATGCTCCCTCCTTCTTGGATGAAAATACAGCCTGAAATCTGTAGTGAAATCTACTGGGAATGCTTCATAGCTAAAGAGTTATGCAGGATGAGGAAGAGAAAAGAGAATCAGATCTGAGGAATGTGAATAAAATAATAATCATTCTGACAACAGCACTTGGAAAGCTCCAGGGAAACAGGACGTTCTGGGTTTCTTTCTCTCATTTGAGACACAGCTTATCAATTCTAGAGAACACAGTTCATTTTCCCTTACCCCTAAACAAAGTCAAGTTCTGCCTACCCTGTGATAGCATCAAAAATGTATTAAGCCCCTATTAATATTGCAAACGTTTCCATTGTCAAACGAAGTGGTTGAGTCACAGAGACCCTGCCATTAAAATTGTATCCTACCCACCTAAGAAAAGTGTCAGTACTCCCCAGTGTCCATAAATATTTCTTGAATGACAGCATAAAGAACTTGCATGAAAAGCCTAATAAGTATATTCTGTCTTCTCTCTCCTCCCCCTCCCCCACATGCTTTTTAACATGTGGATAGAATGAAGTTCAAAACCCATCTCTACCGATCTTTAGAGGTGCACCTAGCCAATCTCCCAGGAAGCTTCAGGCAACAAAGATACATAGAGAACAAGGTGTTTGAGGATGCGATTAAATAGAATATGTTAAAAAAGACGAAAGATTTATGCGATCTGAAGAGAAACCAGAGTATTAAATAGAATATGTTAAAAAAACAAAGGGGGGGTTCAGTTATCTTAGGCTCCCTTCCCTGTCCTTTCCCTGGAAAACCAAAGCAAGAATTACTTTTGAACACAGAGCAAGTTTGAATGGTGGTTCCAAGAATGGGCTCAAGTGTCCAGGGTTCAAATCTTGTCTCTGCCACTCCTAAGCCCTATGGTCTTAGGAAAGTGACTTTATCACTCTGTAGCTCAGTCTTTTCATTCATAAAATGGGAATGCCTCATAGGGTTGTTGTGAAGAATAGACAAAATAATGCATCTTAGTTTAGAACATGACCTGGCATACATAGAATTCTTGATAAAGATTAGCTAGTGCAGTTCCTATCTCTCATGAAGGTGAAAAGTACCTAGGCAGCAATGTCAAGGTTTCCCTTGAACATCTTAAGGGAGTATAATAAAGGCAGATGGAGCTGTTTTCCTGCAGAGAGCTAACGCCTTGCATAGTAAGCAGAACAGAGCACCCTTCTTTGAGAAGAAAGGATCTGCCATACTCCAAATTTCAGACAAAGGGAAAAACATGTGGCCATACTAACAGCATAAAGTGTCATAGACTTTCCTGTGCTGTTTCAGCAGGAGAGAGCCCCTAACACTCAAGATACATTCACACTAGCACTTACTAAGAGATACTTGTGATGAGGAAGCTTGAACTGGGTCTTCAAGAGGGAAGAAGGAGGTGACCGCTGATCTCCTTTCAACATGATCTCTGCTTGAATCACAAGTTGGGACAGCTGAAAGGGAGTCCTTGGCCATTTGAGAATCTGAGGAGTACAACTGGAGAGATGGCAGCCTGAAGCTTTACACAGCAGTGCCAGCAGCCTACTGGTTCAATTACCTGCAGGGGCTCACCCACCAATCAAAATGTGTTATGGCAGGCCAAGAAAAAATGAGAGGAGCTGTCTACACTTGTCCAAATAGCTCACTTGGCTGATGTGCGTTAGTTAACTTCCTGAATTGCCTTTCTTTTTCTCATGCACAAAATCTTGGTCTTCCCAGGAAGATGTTGACTGTATATTATCCGATGGTCCCGGAGATGGTATGAAAAGGTTTGGAGCCAGGTAGGGGCTGGAGAGAAAAAGATCAGGGAACATAAGCAACCTTTCCTCCCCTGGGTGCTGAAGACATCCAGGATGGTGGTGGTACCCTGGGGACCAGCCAGGGCCTGTGGGCAAGCCCAGTAAGTTTTATTCCATAATGAAGGAAAATAATCCATTCTTTCAAGGAACAAGTCCAAAATGAACAAACTAAACCTTTCAACAATCAGAAGAGAAAGCCATGTTCTTCAGTTTTGTCATAAATCTTCCCAATTGGCATTCAGGGCTTGGGGAAGAAGCCATCAGAGACACTTGGGATAAGGAACCACAAGTGACAGAAGTTGGAGAGTTCTCTTGAAAGTGCACTTCTCCTAGACCAAGAATGGGGGAGCCATAGGCTCTTGGCCACGTTCTTCAATATGATGGTGGGATATGAGAGAGAGCATCTCCAAATGTCTAAGGGTTTGGGCCAGATTGAACCTGGAGGTGACTGTCCCTTCCACAGAAAACCTGTGACCTGGCTAGAGCTGGCGATAATCTTTAACTGGGGCCTGTCATAACTTCTATAACCAGGACAGTCATGGTCACTGAATGGGATCAGCCCCTCCTGCCCCTGAAACGTAATGGATACCTGGCCCTTCCAGCCCCAGTCCCAATGCAAATCTGCTAGGCTGGGGACAGCCCACAGTCAAGTAGAGAGCAAGTGGAAAATTTATGTTGCTTCTCTGGTCCGAAGCTCATCCAAGCATGGCCTCTGCTTTCCAAACGCCAACAATCCAGGGAAACAATTCTTAAACATGTTCCACTGCAAAGCACGTGGAATGTGCTTTTTGGAACATTTTTAAACACTAAGATATGAAATGTAGTAACCAAATAAATATCTTCGAAGTAAATTAAATGATAACCCCCTTGTCCTAGAAACTAGTTGAAACACACAATAGAAGGTGCCATGGTTTTAAGACAAAATGTGGGTATTCAAATTTTTTTTTTATCCAAGCAATTCATTTGTTTCTTGTACTTGTAAAGCACATGGGAGTATTTAGTTTTAGCTGGGGAGTTCCTCAGCCTGGCTCCCAGCATCCCAAAACCTGGGGTCGGGGTCTGAGAGTCACTATCTTAAGATAGCATACATAAACATCAAGAACGAGATCATTGTCAAGGTCAGGGTCACTGGGGTGGAGTAGAGAGTAGAGAAATAAAGAAACCTCTGATCTTTCCAGGAAGAGTCTGGAGCCAGAATGCAGAGGCCATTTTGAGACACTGAATGAGCTGTCTTTTCCTCAAATAGCTAGAAAATTGACAAATAAGCAAAATATTGGTGCAAGAAATGGGGATTCACACTTCCAAAGGATAGACCACAGAAAGTGATGGAAGTGCCACTGAGCTAATTTAGTCAAGACTTTAGAAACTGGGTTTACCTTGTACCAACTCTATTGACTGGTAGCAGCTTCCTGGAGCTCCAGGCTGGGAAAGATTCTGAAGCTATTGGACATAGCAGAAAAGCAGGCAGTGACCTGTGACGTCTATGCAGGCAAACCCCGATCTATCCCCAGTCCTTATGGAAGACATGAGGGAGCACAGTTCCAGAAAAAGATCGGACAACTTAGAGGTAGGGCAGCAGTAAAACTTTGACTTTCTGAATACTGATTTACACATCAGAATTACATTCAAATCAATATGTATGGTGTTGGTATATGTCTTGCACTATGGTAGGCTTTGGGAATACATAAACTCCTCATATTAAATCACATATATCCTTGGTTAACCACTGTTCATGGTTAGCATAAGTTCTCCCCTATTTTTCCATTTCTGGTCATTGTTTTAAACCTGAGCAACTAGAAGTGCATAAAATGTTCAAAAGAAATTCCAACTACCTTGCCCATATATGTCGATCTCTTGCCAGGAATCTTCTCTGACCCTGGGTGCTTCCTTAAGCTTTGGGTATAATTCTTTTAATTGCACCCCAGGGTCTCCACGCTGTATGCAACACATCCACTCTAAAATAGTCATGTGAGATTCTCGTTTACAAACTGAATTAAATATCCAGGGCCCTAGGGCCATCAGAGGCTCAAAACACCATTAAGCCATATAAGTGGAACATTTCCTTCTCCCATAGAGAGATATTTGGATCTTAATAATAAAGCAGGAGATACCTGCATTCTCTATCGAATGCAGAAAATGCAAGGTTGTGTCTTATGTCACCAAGAACACTGCCACAGAATTCTGGAAATGGTGTCATGAAATCCCATGGCTGGAGCTTTGGTTGCTTAGGCAGTGGTTTCTCAACTGACCACACTTTTTTTTTTCTTCCCCATTTACCCCAGTAAGAGCATGGCTTGTTCAGAATGGGGTTGATGAATGACAAAACTAGATATGGGATCATGACCTGAGCCAAAGGCAGACACTTAACAACTGAGCCACCCAGGTGCCCCTAGATATAGAAATTCTTAATGGAAATGCATTTTTTTTTTATAAAAGCACAGACAGCAGAGGCAAATGAGTGATTCTGGGGACTCATCTGAGGAAGTACAGGAGGAATGCCAGTGTGGAGTGCGCCTGGTTCAGAGGGAACCTCAGCCCCAAGCCTGAAACCCATTCGGGTTCCCAAAAGCCCCGTCAGTCTCTTAGAGGCCACAGGGAACACAGAGTCTTTTTAGTCTTATAAAACTTTTCAAAGGGAATACAAAGTACGTGCTTGTGAATGCAGCCCAGGAGGCTTGCAGAGAGCACTGTTCTGGAAATGGCCATAACTCTCCCTGGGGGATGGCTCACAGAGGCGGGAGCTCACCTAAGGCAGAGGTCCTCCCAAACACCAACACCAGAGCCCTCTCAAACCCCCACACCATCACCTTCCAACCCCATGACCGACACTTAAGCAGCAAATCAAAGGACTGGGTAAATAAGCCAGGCTCAGCCGTGCTAAGGAATACTACCCAGCTGTTCAAAGGTGAGTCTTCAACAGCATTTACGAAGAAAGGAAGTTCCTTTGACATACCGCTAAATTAAAACACAAATAATGGAGGTAAACAAATCTCTGTGCTGTGGGATTCCCTCTAGAAGATTCTGGATATTGGCTGAAAGGGGTCTACATCAGTGAGCACTTTAGTTCTCCAGTGTTCAAATTTTCTGTGCTTCTTAAAGCTTTGAAAGGAAACATGCCCATGTTATAACTGAAAGGACCTCCACAGATCTGCCTCTTGACTCTAACAGTCAGGGACCTAAAATAGAAAGATTCCTATTTCTAGATTCAATTTTTTTTAATTCCCAGCTAAAGATTCTGGGCTCTACGTTCTAGCGTTGAATTTAATGATTCCAAAGTTCATCCTTATGCCAACTGCCCTCTGTCTTGCTACAACTTCCGTTATGTTTTACTTTATCTTCCAATTAGGTGAATATAAAAATAAGGGATTTCTAAATCTCCTCTTCGCCTTCTGTCTTTAAACTAAGTAAACTCCCATTGTTTTCCTTTCTAGAGGAGCCCTATTTTCAATATCAAATCATTTCTCTTTTTCCTTCTAAGTTGCCTTGCTTTGCTTTTTTTTTTCTCATTCTCTTTTATAAAAGACTGAGGCCAGAACTGGGTGCTGTGTTCTTAAGAGGTAGCTTCTTTACAAACATGTGCGTGAGCGCGTGCACACACACACACACACTCACTTTCCCTTTCTGTAGAAAGAAACCACCTGATTATTTTTTCCAACAGGAAGTGCTCGACCTGTAACAAAGTTTCATCATCTACTTAGTATCTATTAATTTCTATCACAGTACTCCCTCCCTACTGCGAATTGCCAGTATGCAAAATTCTAGTATATGTGATTTTAATTCTATGTATTTTTTCCATATTATAGAGCATTGCAGTTTGAATATGTCCAAGTCGCAAGTCATTCTGATATGTTCAATAAAAATGCATTGAAATATACATAGTAAAATAACATCTAATAGCATGGAGAGATGTCGCCATATGTTATTGAGTTGGGTTAAGTAGAAGATTACCAAAACAGCATATCAAATATAATCAAGAAAATTAGGATCAATAGGGGTTCGTGGCAGTACTGTACCCCATCCAGTAGACGAGACACGATATGCACAGATGGGTCAGATACTGGTTTTGAGTGAATGTCAGTCATTAAATGTTTTGAACATTGTCTCCAAAAGTAGCAAAATGGGCAAATCTTTAATCTCCCGAAATCTTGTTTTGCTTATCTGTGCCAGCAGTGGGGTGGGGGGGGGCGCAGAACAGGGTATAATTTTTCCTACTCTGGAAACTCTTATGTGGCTTAGGACAAATGTATGTAAAATAGGCCTGCATAGATAACCAGCACACGATAAATAGGTATCAGTATATTAAAAACACATATTCTCCAAGGGTCCAGGCTACAAAGCATTGCATGTCTTTCTATTGCATTATACCAAGCAAGATGCCATGGACAGTCTTCAGGGAAAGTGTTAACTCTCCTTTCTCCTTCATCCCACTTGCATGGGCCATGGACTCTCATGGACCATACTGCATGGAGTGTTCCTGATTTCTCGGCACATCCAACCTCTCCCTCAGTGCTGCCCCAACTTACCACGTGGTTTACAAAAATAAAGAAATAATGAAGTCTTTATGAAACTGAGCATGAATGTATGTACCTGGAAAAAGGAGTAGAGGAACATAAACCAACATGAATAACATGAAGCATCTCTGAATGATGGCCATAGAAGCCATTTTTATTTTCCAGTGTTTGTAGTCTCTGCGGATCTCCATGGGAATGCACATTGCGGTAGCTACAAGAATAAGTAAATTATTTTTCTAAATACAAGAGAAAGTAGTGTGAAAATTTGGATATAGAACTAGGCACATAAATTAATGTCGCTTACCTTGTAGAATATCTAAATGTGCTTTTGAAAAGATAACAAGCACCTCATTAAATTTGCAAAGAATGGAAGTCTTAAAAAGTTTCTAGGTAACAAAGGAGAATAAAGGAAAATTGACTGTCTTCTATTACTTGTTAATAGTGTAAACTGTCACTGATGGTCTCTTTACTTAGTGCTTTTGACTTTATTGCTTTATTTTCAAGGATTGAAAACTGTTTGTGTCCAGTTAATAGTTCACTCACGATTCCAGGCCTCAAGCATGATTTCCCTGAAAAGGCCTTTAAGGGCTTTAAATACAAATTACCCTACCACAGATTCTTCTTCTACAAGATTTTGTTGTAAATATGGCATTTATGAGGGTGCTTGGGTGGCTCAGTTGGTTAAGCGACTGCCTTCGGCTCAGGTCATGATCCTGGAGTCCCTGGATCGAGTCCCGCATCGGGCTCCCTGCTCGGCAGGGAGTCTGCTTTGCCCTCTGACCCTATCCCCTCTCATGTGTTCTCTCTTATTCTCTCTCTCTCAAATAAATAAATAAAATCTTTAAAAAAAATATGGCATTTATGAGCAAGGAGGCTGCCCTATAAAAATTTTATTTCTTTGCATTTGTCCTTATTGATCCTCAGCAGATTTTGTGGGGGTTTTGGAAGTAAAATAAAATTAAATCTATGTCTCTTACATTAACATTTATTATAAATAAAAGTAAGATTTAGCTATAATAAGTGAAACTCTAAAAATTCTAAGGAAAAAAACCGTGATTATTTCTATAATTTTTGAAAAAAGGTTGTCAAAGGCTAAAGTCAAAAAACAAATGGGTGCAAATGGGTGGTAGATTTTATTTATTTTTTTAATTTTTTTAAATTTATTTTATTTATTTATTTATTTGACAGAGAGATAGAGAACACAAGTAGGTAGAGAGGAAGGCAGAGAGAGAGAGGGAGAAGCAGGCTCTCTGCTGAGCAGGGAGCCTGATGCGGGACTCGATCCCAGGACCCTGAGATCATGACCTGAGCCAAGGCAGGTGCCCCATTGACTGAGCCACCCAGGCGCCCCTGGGTGGTAGATTTTAGCACATGGAAACACCTGCAGCAATTCTCAGACAAACCAAACTAGATGGTGAACAGCTCATGGGGAAGAGTTGTTTGTCTGTAACAGGTCTGACTGACCAACTTACTGTATAAAGTGCTCTTCCATGTCAGGACAGAAAATGGGGGAAGAGGTGGGTAGTTTCAGCAGGTGACAGGTGCCCCAGTGCAGAACCATCATGCCCATGTGTGAGTCTCCAGGCTTCCACAGGGTCCAGCGGATCCAAGCAGCTTGGGTAAAAATACGGTATTTCTCTTTGAACTTGGACTATGGGGAAAGTATCTATTCACCTTAGTTTTAAAAGGGAAAGAAACGTGACATTCCTTGCACCCGACTGTCTTTCAAGAGTACACCTCTCTCTTTGCCTACATTTGCTGAAACACAAAAGATCGCACCTTAAGGGAATTTTATTTTATGCTCTTTCTAAGGAAATCGTGCTAAAGCCTTTTACACATTTTGAAAAGTAAACAAAATAAAATAAAACCAAAATGGGGAAAGGTTATGGTGAGATCTCATGAGATATGAAGTGCAGGGGAAGTCATCTCGTCAGAGAAACCTTCCTCGACCACACTTATCTAAATAGCCCTACATCTCTCTTCATCTCTGTCTGGGATTCTATTAATCATGTATTCACTTAATTATGTCCTTTCTATTGGCTGCATCGGTTTCCCCATCTCTACAAAGTCAAGGACTTGGTTTTGCCACCATTTTATTCTCATGTCCCAGAGGGATGACTGATATATTGTAAATCCTCGATAAAATATTTCCTGATTGGCTCAGGAATTCAGCTGGATAGGGATCAAACCCTATTCTGAACACCTACAAACTCAACAGGAGATCGAAGAAAGGAATAGCTACAAGTCTCTGAACAGAAAAGCGACCACTTTCTGGAAGGTAGGACGTGCGGAGAAGTGAATCCGAGGCGATATTCCGGAGGATAGATGGTGGGGGAGGGGCCTCCGTTGGCCGCTTCTGGCAAGTGATAGAGCCGTGGAGCACAAAATCAGAACTTTTAGAAGTCTTCTCTGCTGAGGGACGTCACTCCGGTGGCTAAGCGGGGAGTGGAACCCTCGCAGGGAGAGTGTGGTCTCAGGACCCTCGGGTCACAGAAAGACCAGGGGTGCCTGAGTGCGTCAGAGCTCCCAGGTATCGGGGCGGGGAAGCCGGCTGCAGAGACGGAGCCGAGGCGTGGGCTCTCAGCTCGGGGTTGCCATAAACCGGGATCTGCGGCACAGTCGGGCCACTGCTCCTCCAGCAGGGACCCAACAAGCGGCAGATCCAGGGAGACTCACCTTTTTCCCCCGGGAGGAGAGGTGCAGGAGCACACCGCAGGGATCTGCTGGGTTTGGAGACTCCACACAGGGTTGGGTGCCAGAGATAGAAACACGCGGTCACAGGCCGGGTAAGCGCGGAGTGAGGCTGGAGACCAGGGAGCTGGGAGCGACTGACTGCTTTTCTCTGGAGGCAAACTGAGGAGCCGGGCCCCGCGTTCTCGGATCCTCCCGGGCAGAGATTGGGAGGCCGCCATTTTCACTCTCCTCCTCCAAAGCTGTACGGAAAGCTCACAGGGAACAAAAGCTCCCAAGAGCAAACTCGAGCAGATGACTTAGCCCGGACCGACAAGGGTGGGGCAATTCCGCCTCTGGCAAAGACATTTGAGAACCACGGCAACAGGCCCCTCCGCCAGAAGATCAGCAAGAACAGCCAGCCAAGACCAAGTCTACTGATCAATGAGAATGGCAGAACGCCAGCACTAGGGGAACACTGCACATAGAATTCATGGCTTTTTTACCATGATTCTTTAGTCTTTCAAAGTTATTTTTTTTAACTGTCTTTTTATCTTTTTTTTTTTGAATTTTTCTTTTTCCCTTTTTCAACCAACATCTTATCAATCCCTTTTTTAAAAAACATTTTTATTTTTCATTTTTAGAGTCATATTCTATCCCTTCATAGTAGTTACCCGTATTTTTGGCTTATATATATAAGTTGTTCTCTCTTTAAAATTTTGAGCTAGTTTCTTCTAACAGATCAAAATATACTCTAAAGCTCTAGTGTATGGTTTTTTCTACTCCCCTGCCTGATCACATTCTCTCCCTTTTTTTTTCTTTTTTCTTTTTTTAAATCCTCTTCTTTCTTTTTTCAAACAAACAACTTCTTATCAATTCCTTTTATAAATTTTTTAAAATTTCCATCTTTACAGTCATATTCCATCCCTTCATCATATCAACCCTTATTTTTGTACATACATAAGTTTTTCTTTCTTTAAAATTTTGGGAGACACTTTCTTCTAAAAGACCAAAATACACCCCAAATCTAGTGTGTGGCACTGATCTATATACCAGCCTGATCATATTTGATCACATTCTGGTTTTTTTTTGTTGTGGTGGTTTTGTTTTGTTTGTTTTTGTTTGTTTTTATCTTTATCTTTTTCTTTTTCTTTTTTTTCTTTTTCTTTTTTCTCTCTTTCCCTTTCTTTTTCCACTGCTTCAGGTCTTTTCTGATTTGTTTAGAGTATATTTTCTGGGGACATTCTTACTCTGTTAGCATTTTGTTCTCTCATTAATCTATTCTCCTCTGCACAAAATGACAAGATGGAAAAAATCACCTCAACAAAAAGAACAAGAGGTAGTACCGACGGCCAGGGACCTACTCAATACGGACATTAGTATGATGTCAGATCTAGAGTTCAGAATCATCACTTTAAAGATACTAGCTGGGCTTGAAAAAAGTATGGAAGTTATTAGAGAAACCTTTTCTGTGGAAATAAAAGAACTAAAATCTAACCAAGTTGAAATCAAAAAAGCTATTAATGAGGTGCAATCAAATATGGGGGCGCTAACTGCTAGAATAAATGAGGCAGAAGAGAGAATCAGTAATATAGAAGACCAAATGATGGAAAATAAAGAAGCTGAGAAAAAGAGAGATAAACAACTACTGGATCTCGAGGGCAGAATTCGAGAGATAAGCAATAACATAAGACGAAACAACATTAGAATAATTGGGATCCCAGAAGAAGAAGAAAGAGAGAGAGGGGCAGAAGGTATAATGCAGCAAATTATAGCAGAGAACTTCCCTAATTTGGGGAAGGAAACAGGCATCAATATCCAGGAAGCACAGAGAACCCCTCTCAAAATCAATAAAAATAGGTC
>NC_058411.1:136162798-136190444 GCF_002201575.2 Neomonachus schauinslandi
TCAACAAATGGTGTTGGGAAAATTGGATAGCCACATGCAGAAGAATGAAGCTGGACCATTTCCTTACACCACACACAAAAATAGACTCCAAATGGTTGAAAGACCTCAATGTGAGACAGGAGTCCATCAAAATCCTAAAGGAGAACACAGGCAGCAACCTCTTTGACCTCAGCCGCAGCAACTTCTTCCTAGAAACATCGCCAAAGGCAAGGGAGGCAAGGGCAAAAATGAACTACTGGGACTTCATCAAGATAAAAAGCTTTTGCAAAGCAAAGGAAACAGTCAACAAAACCAAAAGACAACTGACAGAATGGGAGAAGATATTTGCAAATGACATATCCGATAAAGGGCCAGTATCCAAAATCTATAAAGAACTCATCAAACTCAACACCCAAAGAACAAAGAATCCAATCAAGAAATGGGCAGAAGACATGAACAGACATTTTTCCAAAGAAGACATCCAAATGGCCAACAGACACATGAAAAAGTGCTCGGGGCTCCTGGGTGGCTCAGTCGTTAAGCGTCTGCCTTCGGCTCAGGTCATGATCCCAGGGTCCTGGGATCGAACCCCGCATTGGGCTCCCTGCTCAGCGGGGGGCCTGCTTCTCCCTCTCCCTCTGTCCCTGCTTGTGTTCCCTCTCTCACTGTGTCTCTGTCAAATAAATAAATAAAATCTTTAAAAAGAAAAAAAAGAAAAAAAAAGTGCTCAATATCGCTCGGCATCAGGGAAATCCAAATCAAAACCTCAATGAGATACCACCTCACACCAATCAGAATGGCTAAAATTAACAAGTCAGGAAATGACAGATGTTGGCAGGTATGCAGAGAAAGGGGAACCCTCCTACACTGTTGGTGGGAATGCAAGCTGGTGCAGCCACTCTGGAAAACAGTATGGAGGTTCCTCAAAAAGTTGAAGATAGAGCTACCATATGATCCAGCAATTGCTCTACTGGGTATTTACCCCAAAGATACAAAAGTAGGGATCCAAAAGGGTACGTGCACCCTGATGTTTATAGCAGCAATGTCCACAATAGCCAAACTGTGGAAAGAGCCAAGATGTCCATCGACAGATGAATGGATAAAGAAGAGGTGGTATATATATATACAATGGAATATTATGCAGCCATCAAAAGGAATGAGATCTTGCCATTTGCAACGACGTGGATGGAACTGGAGGGTATTATGCTGAGCGAAATAAGTCAAAGAGAGAAAGACATGTATCATATGACCTCACTGATATGAGGAATTCTTGATCTCAGGAAACAAACTGAGGGTTGCTGGAGTGGGGGGTGGGTGGGAGGGATGGGGTGACTGGGTGATGGACACTGGGGAGGGTATGTGCTCTGGTAAGCGCTGTGAATTGTGCAAGACTGTTGAATCTCAGATCTGTACCTCTGAAACAAATAATGCAATATATGTTAAGAAAGAAAAAAAAGAAGAAGAAGAAGAAGAATGTAGCAGGAGGGGAAGAATGAAGCGGGGGAAATCGGAGGGGGAGACGAACCATGAGAGACGATGGACTCTGAAAAACCAACTGAGGGTTCTAGAGGGGAGGGGGGTGGGAGGATGGGTTAGCCTGGTGGTGGGTATTGAGGAGGGCACATTCTGCATGGAGCACTGGGTGTTATGCACAAACAATGAATCATGGAACACTACATCTAAAACTAATGATGTAATGTATGGGGATTAACATAACAATAAAAAATTAAAAAAAAAATATTTCCTGATTGAACACATAGTAAATATTAAGTGATGTTCATTATCATTAAAGGTAATGATGATTGATCTTTGTAGTGGTAGCTCATAGCATCCGTGTTGACTTTGGGCACAGATGGTCCACAGGAGAGGCTAAGAAGTGGACCTGGGGAGTCAGACAGTCACAGATTTTCTCCCCAAGTTTTATACATGAAAAACCCGAACCCACCGAAAAGTTGCAAGAGTAGTTCAACGAACACTCACCTGAAGTTACCAATTCGCTTAAAATTCTGCCACATTGCTTCCTTTCTGTCTCTCTTTCTCCCCATGAACATAATGTCTGTCTAGGTATAGATATATGTACATATAATACTTATGTATGCACACACACATATATACACATACCATGTAGGAGGTGGTTGTGGACATCATGACATGCAACTCCTGAATACGTCAGCAAGTATCTTCAAAGAACAAGAACATTTTCTTGTAAAACCACAATACCGCTATTGCACTTGGGTCAATGTAACACTAATACTATACTATGATCTGATAAACTCTTGTAAAGATTTTATTTATTTGAGAGAGAGAGGGAGCATGCATGCATGAGCTGTGGGGAGGGGCAGAGAGGGAGGGAGAAGCAGGCTCCCCACTGAGCAGGGAGACCTTCTCGGGGCTCAATCCCAGGACTCCAGGATCATGACCCTAGCCAAAGGCAGATGCTTAACTGACTGAGCCACCCAGGTGCCCCTGATAAACTCTTATTATTTAAATTTCCCTGATGGTCCCAACACTGTCCTTGCTACATGAACTATTTTTAATCAAGGCTCAGTGCAGAACAGCTTTGCATCTGGCCCAGGTGTGTTTGCTCTCTCACCCTGGAGCCCCCAGCCCTCTTTGTTGCTCATGACATTGACACTTTTGAAGAGCCTGGTCCAGCTATTTCACTGAACCATGTGTCACATCGGATGGTAACACAGACCCAGCTTTGACTCTGGGCTCCATTATCTTATTTACCATGTGAGTTCTGGCAGTTTTCACTGCCTTTCTGAACGTTGACTTCCAAATTTATCAAAGAAAGATAATAATAATATCTCTCTTTTTTTTTTTTTTTAAGATTTTATTCATTTACTTGACAGAGAGAGAGGGAACACAAGCAGGGGGAGTGTGAGAGGGAGAAGCAGGCTTCCCGCAGCGCAAGGAGCCCGATGTGGGGCTCGATCCAGGACCCTGGGATCATGACCTGAGCCGAAGGCAGACACTTAACGACTGAGCCACCCAGGCGCCCCAATAATAATATCTCTCTTAAGAGATGTTCAAATTAAAGAACGTTTGAAGAGTTTTTAGCACAAAGCCTAAATCCGGAGCTATTGTTTACCAGCTGTGTGAGCTCGGACAAGTTTCTTAACCTCCCTGAGACTCAATTTCTTTTTTTTTTTTTTTTAAGATTTTATTTATTTATTTGACAGAGAGAGACACAGCAAGAGAGGAAACAGGGGGAGTGGGAGAGGGAGAAGCAGGCTTCCTGCTGAGCAGAGAGCCCGATGTGGGGCTTGATCCCAGGACCCTGGGATCATGACCTGAGCCAAAGGCAGACGCTTAACGACTGAGCCACCCAGGCGCCCCTGAGACTCAATTTCTTTACCTATACTAATCTTAGGGGTTTTCTTACGATTCACATTACACCTGCAAAGCACTTGGCTGGCATATAATAAATATCCGATAAATATTAGCAATCTCATTGTCATTAATAAGTGCCACGTGATGTCACACAGAGATACCATCATAGCTTTGAAGTGTAGACCTGCTTATTTCTTCTCTATGTCCTGGGAGAGCTTTGTAGGAACATGTATGTTCCTTTTATAGCTTTTCTCTCTCTTCTCTGTCAGTTTAACTGTTTAGACTTCTGCTCAGGCCATAGGACAACCCATTCTCACCTTTCAAATTTGTGGCTAATAACCAGCCCTTGGCAATGGAATCCAGATGACTATATTTGATAAGACGGAGTATAAATAGGTAGGAAATGGAATCCACATTAGTCCCTTCTTGCCTCCTTTTATTTTGCTCACTTAATTTAATGTTAAGCTTCTGGGTAAACACTCACCCAGAGCACAATGAACTGAAGTACCTGTCATCTAGTCTAAACAGCATAATGCCTCTCAGAGTGGGTCGGTACGGGCAATGTGATTTAATGTCCTCATCAAGAGTCTGGCAGAGAATTAAGAGCGTGACCATCAATCTGCCAGACATCAGCCAGCATCTTTTAACTCAGAGCCAGACCTTGGACCCCAGAGCCTCTGGTCCTGAAGAGCATGTTGGGGCCTGGGCCCTGTACCTGGAGAAATTCCGGTCCCTATGTCTTAGTGCAACACACTCCTCACCTGTCACTATTTCAACCCCATGACTCGAGTCTGACTGTTCCTCTGTGGACATGATCATGACTCTGCCCTCAGGTTTCCGTTCCATCTGTATTAGGTCACTCCATGCGACCACCTCACTCCCCCCTGCAGTTCACAGAACCAGCCATCTCTCCAGCCTGCCCTGCCTCCCAGGAAGGAGAACTCGCCAGCATCAGGGTCAAGCCAGCTCCCTCTGGTTGAACTCCAAAACACATGGCAGGCTTCATCCAATATCCAGCCCAACTCTTTCTTGGCACTGGGCAGAGATGACAGTTGCTCAATTTATCTATTTTGAACCAATCTATGTTTTCTATTTAGACATACCTATAATGGCAACTATCATCTTAGATGATAGACAGACAGACAGACAGACATGGCTTTGATTTAGTGTTAGAGCTTTCAGCCTCATTTTTTCCAAAATTTGCAGATATGATAATGCAGGATTTTAAGTGTATGTTTCAGAAATAGCTCACTGGATAAAGAAATCTCCAATAAAATACCTTCCCTTCTTTATTTCACGTGTGGCCTTCACTTTGGTTGCTTGAACAAAGCTGAATTCCTTCTTAAAAGCAATTTTTTTTCAATGAAAGCCCTTTGGTTTTTCCTAGTGCTCTATAATGAGTTGCCCTCCCTGCTGGGGACGGACATTTCACTAACTTTTCCTTTCCGGCCTTCCTAATATGTGAGTCTCATCTCTCTCATGTTTAGAAAAATAAGAACTTTTTCTGCCTCCTTTTACCTTTCAGGCAAGAACCAACAACATTTCAGAAGCCTGTGTCTGATAAACAGCATGGAATGCTCTACATAATGCAAATCTGGTAAGAAGGCTGAAGAAGAATAACAAAAAGTAATATAAAGTGGGGGGTTTTCCATCAGGATAACTAAATCAAGGCAAGATATGCCATGTGCATAGAATTGGCAACCGGGAAATCTTTTCTAATTGTAAAAGCCCAAATTCTATTTAATTCTGCCTTTTGTGTGCCAGACATTTGCTAGAGGCTAGAAGATAGAGAGATAAGTAAGACATAGTTTTTGCACACTGGCTAGAATGAGAGAGAGAGACGTTAAAAATGTTGAAAGGCTATTACCATAGTACTAATCATTGCTTTATTTCCGGGTCCACTGGGGATCCAGAACACTACTGAGTGGGGCATTGAAGGGTGTGTAAGAGTTTGCAGCATGCATGTGAGCAGGAAAGACAAGCT
The DNA here is from genome assembly GCF_002201575.2 of Neomonachus schauinslandi. Classification (NCBI taxonomy): domain Eukaryota; kingdom Metazoa; phylum Chordata; class Mammalia; order Carnivora; family Phocidae; genus Neomonachus; species Neomonachus schauinslandi. The sequence goes on from NC_058411.1 coordinate 136,168,098, forward strand.
GAACAGCAAGGACACACTGTGCCCCGTTCACAAATCATATGCTGCATGCAAAGCACTGAAGAATGGGGCCAGAACGCAAAGGGTGAGCAAGGCAGGAAAGGATAGTATGCACGAAGGAGTGTGGATTTGATTCATACCTTCCATACCCAGCCATAGGAAACTACTGACAATCTTCTTAACATACCTGGCTTTTTCATGCATTTTGTCTTTGCACATCCTGTTTTCTCTGCCTCATCCTGGGCTCATCCTGTTCATCCTGACAGCACTTCATCTTCCTTCAGCATTTCATTCCTGCTGCTTCTTCTTGATGAGGGCTTCACTGAAGACCATCCGACAGCCCCCACCTTCCACTATAGTATGGCGGTGTAAAAGAAATTCAGATATCCAGTTCAGGAACAATTAATACAACTATTCCAAGCTGAAAGATAGCCAGATCTGAAATCTAATTATACCCCAGCAAACACTGGAGAATCAATTTAAAAGCTCTTAGAATTTACTAGTGTTCCATAAATGGCCATATGCAATGTAAAAATATGAACAATGTGAACAAAAATCAGATTCCCTATATGCCAGCAATAATAATTTAAGATGTAATGGAAATAAAATTACATTTACAGAAGTAAGCAAAAAATATCAACTACCTATCAAAAAAAGGGCTAAGAAGATGTGCTAGGTCTCTATATAAAGGAGGTTATAAAATTGGGGATAGATTAAAAAATTGAGTAAACAATGCTCCTGGATGAGAAGACAGAATTTTTCCAGTATGATCATATTTCATAAAAGTAAGGAATAAGATTTAAACTATCTAAGTTGACATTTCAAAAATCGATCAATCAAAGCTTCATTTTGATATGTTGAATATTTGCCAAAATGATTTGTAAGGTGTCCTAGAAACAAATAGAAAAGAAATAGCTATATTGGGGGGTTAAGGGATGCGGTATTAATTTGCCCTAAGAAATACTAAAATATGTTATAAACCTGTGATGATTTAGTAAGCATGACATTGGCCAAGGAACAGAGAGACAGCCCAGTGAAACCGAGTAGATAATCCAAAAATAAGCAACAAGTTACTAATTGTTAAAGGGGCAATGCAGAAAGTTTTTATTAGTCAGTAAGATATGCAGCAAAAATGTTAGACTGTTTGAAAAACAAATGACATCTGAATAGACACACACACTGAAATAAATTCCAGGTTTATTAAAGACAGAAATGTAAATACAATTAGAGGATGTAGATAAATATCTCTAGGCTCTCTGAATGTGAATAATATCTCCCAAACAAAAAAAGCAGTAGAAGAAAAGAGAGGAAGTACTAATAAATGTAACTCTATAAAACATGTAAATTTGCGCACACTAAAAATAACAATAGGCAAAATGAAAACATAAGAAATTAGAGAGAAATATTTGTGAAATTTGAAGAAGAAAAAGACTAATGACACTAATATAGGAATAGTTCTTAAAAACCAATAAGAAAATATTGAAGATAAAATAAAAAGTAAAAAAAAAGGAGCAAATGAGACAAAAATAAAATTCACAGAAGAAGAAATACAAAAGGCTTATAATGAGATTTTTTTAATGTTTAAATCCCACTAGTAGTAATACAAGAAAAAATGTAAAGGATGTAAGCTTAGTCTACCAGATTGGCAGACTTTTTTTTTAAATGATAGTAACGTTGACAGCATTAAGACCGGCATGTTAATTCACAGCTGCTGAAAGTGTGAAAGAACCAAACCTTAATAGAAAGCACCTTAAAAAAAAAAATATATATATATATATATAAACATTACAAATATACCAAAATTCTAGTTTTTAGGGGTGAAGAAAAGGCATATTTGCCTGTTAGCCTCTCAAAAGTAACCATTTAAAATATATGAAGGAAATGAGACAGAACCAAAGTCTCCATTTTCCATGAAAGCAGAGAACACCCTTAAGTGTAAGCATAATACATGAAATCAAAATGCAAGTAGAAAAATAAGAACTGACTAGCAGAGTGTAAGAAGCCAAAGTTAAGTTAGGTTGTTGGTGAAGGTCCATAGAAAGTAAAGCTCAGATGTCTTATGTTTTTCTGCTCTATCATCTTTAGGGTGACCAGTCAATCTTCCAGTTTGTTTCATGGTCACAAGATAACTACTGAAGCACAAGCGATTACATCTGTGTTCCAAGCAGGAAGAAGGAGGAAAAGGAGAAAGCCAAAATTCACCTACATGCCCACTGCGCCTATTCCCTTTGGAGAGTTTTTCCCTTTAAATAATCACTACCTGCAAATCATCAGCCACCCTATCTATAAGGGAAGCAGGAAAACACAGCTCTTTAGAGCAAAACATCACCACCTACTCTATAGGGGTCTGTTGCTAAGCAAGAAAAGGAGAATGAATTTAGTCTAGAAAACTTGCCATTTTTGCTTCAGAAATCTTTCGGGTGATACATAAAAATGAAGAATCAAAGGACAGCAAAGCATGCATGTTACTTAGAAATATGGAAACACTGCAGCAGAAACAATCATAAAATTTGAAAGGCTTTGTCTTTTCAGAGGAAAACAACGGGAAAAAAAAAGAGGGAAACACAGGGCTGTTGTGTTCTTTTTATTTTAACCCTTTCAGCACTATTTTTTTAATACTATGGACATGTGCTCATTTATTAAAACAAAATATAATTTAAAAGTTCAGCTTCAAGAGCTCTTGGCGGGTGCCTGGGTGGCTCAGTTGGTTAAGCGACTGCCTTCGGCTCAGGTCATGATCCTGGAGTCCCAGGATCGAGTCCCGCATCAGGCTCCCTGCTCGGCAGGGAGTCTGCTTCTCCCTCTGACCCTCCTCCCTCTCATGCTCTCTGTCTCTTATTCTCTCTCTCTCAAATAAATAAATAAAATCTTTAAAAAAAAAAAGAGCTCTTGGCAATTAATTGCAAAGCAGCTCAGTGTTATTAGTAACCAAATTACAAAGTAAATTAAAAAAAACAATGAGATCTCGCTTTCATTCATCAGTCTATAAAATATTAAAATAGTAATAATAGCGAGCATTGGCTCAGGTGTGCAGAAACAGGTCCTCAAATACTGTTGATGGGAGTGTAAATTGGTACAACATTTTTAGAGATAAGTTTGGCAGTTTCTATTAAAATTTAAAATATGCGTATCCTTCAACTCAGAAATTTCACTTCTAGGTACCTACCCTAGAAAAAGATGCAGCAACTTGTCATGGATGCAAAATGGCACAGACAAGGATTTTTATTGCATAAGTACTGTAGGAAAAAGTTTAAAACATCATAAATGTCCATCAATAAGAAAATGACTTGATAATGTGGTCTATTTATACCATGGAATTCAGTGTACTGCTTTATTGGGGGGAGGGGGAGTTCCTCGTTTTTGTTTTTTTTTTTTAAGGAAGTAAGCCTTATATGTTTTGTCATGGAAGGAACACCTACATATATCATTAAATGGAAAAAAAAAAAGCAAGATGTGGATTACATACAGCTAAAAAAAACACAGCAGATTTAATATTTATATATTAAAAAGTCTGGAAGGATCGTCTTTAAACTGAACATAGGGGCGCCTGGGTGGCTCAGTTGGTTAAGCGACTGCCTTCGGCTCAGGTCATGATCCTGGAGTCCCCGGATCGAGTCCCGCATCAGGCTCCCTGCTCGGCAGGAAGTCTGCTTCTCCCTCTGACCCTCCCCCCTCTCATGTGCTCTCTCTCATTCTCCCTCTCTCAAATAAATAAATAAAATCCTTAAAAAATAAAAATAAAAAAAATAAACTGAACATATTCCTCCTCTATTGAGGGGAATCTGGAGGAAAAAGGGAAGTAATGGAAAATAAGACAATGTAGTAGTACAACTTTATTCTTCAAATGTCTTAGATTTGTAAACATACTGCAAACTCAAGAGCAGCATCCGGGGAACAGTCTCCTCAAAAAGAAAGAGTGCCCTAGTATTGAGCAATCTGTGAACTCTGAAAATACTGCTTGGGTGCAACTGGTCTGGGCTTCCTCAGTTTCTGGGGAATCTGACATCTTAAGGAAGGAGGTCATGGTTGTTATTCACTGAAACAATCTAGGGTAGAAATGAAAACACCGTATTTTTCACTTTACCTGTTTTTGAAATGTGTGTTTTAATTGGGTGATTAGCCAGTTTTGTTAAGGATGTGATTACAGACATAAATTATCCTTTGAAAACACTACTTGAAAAAAACATACCACAAATGTAAACAAAACCAAACATAAAAAACAATTTAAATCCAACTGTGCTGGGGCACCTGGGTGGCTCAGTTGTTAAGCATCTGCCTTCAGCTCAGGTCATGATCCCAGGGTCCTGGAATCGAGCCCCACATCGGGCTCCCTGCTCTGCGGGAAGCCTGCTTCTCCCTCTCCCACTCAAAATTCCTGCTTGTGTTCCCTCTCTCGCTGTATCTCTTTCTGTCAAATAAATAAAATCTTTAAAAAAATAAAAAATAAAAATAAATCCAACTGTGCTGTTATTTTAAGAACAAGATGTGTTCAGTTAGCTCCGCTAACCCTTTATTTACCTGAATTCTCTCTTTTTCTAGCCCAATCCGTACTTGACTCTGGAAATCCCATCTGGACCAAGCAGCCCTTTCCACATGTATGTTCGAGTCCTGATTCGGAGCCTGGATTTCAGGCTTGCAAGGACTGTTATAAATCACTAAGTTCAGAGAGCACATAACATCAGACACAAAAGATGCCCTAAACCCTCACAAGGTAGAGAGGACTGCCATTTGAGTAGAAACCCACCACACTGACCGGGGGTAAGTGGATAAAATGAAAAAAATCTCCTTTTCCCTTCTGTCCTGCATGAAGCTCCCAGTTAGGAGGACAGAATAGCATTGTCCATGCCAAGTGCAAGAGCAGGGTAGATTTCAGGAGGTCAAGATATAATTATTTGGTCAAGAATTTCCCTCCTTCGAGCCCTGGGGGAATAAAACACCCCACTCATTTTATGTCATCACGAATATTTGAACTATCTTGGATAGGATCCAGGAACCCATTTGAGACCCTCTCTATTCCCTCTTTCAGATCTGGTAAGGAAATTTCATGAGCTGAGCTTGATGTGTGTGGAATTCTAGAGTACGTTATCTGCAGCGTTTTCACATCAGATTGGAGTTACTTTTTGCTACCTAGGCAGAGTTTGCGGATGAGAGAGAAGTAACTGCTCCCTTTTTAAATAAAATGCTCATCCATTGCAAATCGCCCCCAAAAATATCACAAAAGGGGGGAAAAGGTGACCTCCCCGTTTTTATTGTCCTTAGCAACAAGTTCAAGTGCTCAAAATTAATTTTGCAAATAATTGCACCTTCTAAACGGCTTCTCTGTAAACTGAGAGGTAGAACATCCAACGCACAACAAGGAAAGCTTGTGAGAACCTTCTCGATGATAATAAGGCTCAGCTCCACTGTTGTTTCAGTTATTCTATGAGAGAGACTCACCCCCTCATTTGGGGGCTTTTCAAAGGGAAGTAACATGTATGCACTGCTTTTTTTTTTTTTTTAATGCCTGATTGTGTTTTTTTATTGAATCACTACTAGAAGCACTGGGATGTATGTGTGACAAGAGGGGAAACTGAGGCCCAGAGTCAGACAGCCCACAGGAGGAAGAGACAGGATACAAAACCCAGATCTTAAGGAATTAGCTAGAATCCCATATACCAGGGTCAGGTCTCAAGTGTCCTCCACGGTGACCTCTGGTCAGGAGGGTTTGCAAAGAAGCTGCCACTGAGTTGCTGGTGAGCAGCTGGGGATCCTGGAAATGGTTCTTCCATCCTTCCAGCAGCCCCAGAAGGACCCCACACTGGCCGAGGCCCTCAAGTAAGATGCCTTCCACCCACCCCTTTGCTGGGGGCCCTGGGTCTTCTTGCTACCCGGAATTCTTGCCAGCCGCAAGCCGGACATGTCTCCCTCAGCCTTCAAAGCCAGTTCAGATAACAACCTGTCCAGCCAGTTTTCCTCATCCCACCAGCTGGGATTCAGCGTTTCCTCAACACTCCCATAGCTTCTTGTGTATGGGGCTCTCTCGTGCCGATGGCCACCCTCTGCCCAATGTCATGGTCAGCTGTGAACGTGAACGTGTCTGTATCCCTCCATCCCACTCCCTAAATAGTAAGCCCCTTAAAGGGAAGCACCAAGTCCTTCCAGCTTTTTCCAACTGGCCTGTTTCACGGAAGTTAAAATGATTTGGGTCCTTACATGTTGGGGTTCACTGAATTGAGTTGCAATCAACAGGTGGAAGGAGACAGATAACAGCACAGTTTTATGTGTTTGGTAATATTTATAAAACACTTCAAGCTATGTACCTGCACTGAAAAATATTTTGTTATCGACTAATCCTCACAACTACCTCGTGACATAGCTGGTAGAACCGCATTGTTTTGCGGTAGAGATGAACACCCCAGGACTCGAGGAGTTTAAGCCCCAGGCTCTGGTGTGAGTGAGGGACAGGTCTGCCACCTCTGCCTCCCACCCAGGCTCTTTTTTTCCTAGCTGCACTTAGTTCTGTCAAGGAAGCAGGAACTTTGACCGTGGCATTCCTCCACCTTGCCCTCTGTGTGTGGCCTGTGGTGAACACACGAGGGACAGCGTGTGGGGTTCTGTCTGCCTCGCACTCTTGTGCATTCCTAAGTACCTTTCTGGGAACATCGCTCAGCCACTCACTCGGGGCTCCGCTCTTCTTGCTGATGCTACTTGTTCATCCTGGGAAGAAACAAAGAAAAGTTTATATAAAATATAAAATATATTGCGGATAAATATATCGTGGATCTTTTTCTCTCCTTCAGAGCACAATCTCCAGAGAGAAATACTGCCTCGTTCTTCCCGAAGTGTGCATTTCTGGGGGTTCCTGGATTTTACCGTCTTACAGAGTACCCCTGGAATATATACAGCACCCTTTCCTCTAGCCTCCCTGTCTCTCTGTCTCTCTTTCTGATCAGGCTAGAAAGTGACTGGAAGACACTGGCCCCCCTGCGCACAGTTGTGGGGTCAGCAGAGGGGAAGCCTCCTTGCCCATCTGCAGGTTGGGGGTCCCCGGAGCCGGCCGTGCCAGGACCCCAGGGCAGTGGCAGGAGGGGCAGATGCCCCCAGCTTGGCCAGTGTTTGGGCACGAGCTGCCCCTTGTGCCCATGTTCCTTTTGCAAATAGAGAACTTGTTTTTGATGCAATTACCCTGATAAGGCTGTGCAGCATGGCAATTGTCCTCAGCCGGCTGCAGTCCCCGCCTCTATCACCCCTTCTGCCGCTCCGGCTGTCACCCGAGGCAGGAGGCAGGTCTGTGACTCTCCCACCCACCCCCTCTCAGAGCACAGGAAAGCATCGTCCACCAGGTGGGTGGTCAACCCTGTCATCTGTGGCTTCTTCTCCATCCAATTCCACTGGGCTCCAGAAATGCTCCATTTACCTGGAACATTTCCCACAACGGCCTAGGATGGGACATCAGGCCAGGAAAGAGGCTGCACCGTCTCTCTTTGATCCAACTGTCTCAGAGAGAGCCCTCGTAGATCTTTCCGGCAAGGGCACAGGGATGAACTGTGGGAAGCTGTGTGCGATGCTGGGACCAAAGACTGATGAGGCCCTGACCCTGAGATGAATCACAGTTGGCTCTGCTTCTCCGGGCCTCAGTTTTCTCATCTGTAAAATGGGAAGTTTGGAATCATGGGCCTCCTCAGACCCCAGCCAGCCCCAACCTGTAATTTCAAGTTGTATATTTGTCTGCTCTGAGTTGCTCCCTTGTTAAATGGGAATATTACGATTTGCCTACTTTATTCTCCAAGATCTTTGTAAGGATGAGCTGTGATAGATAAGAAAACTATTTGAAGTGGTGGAGGCAGGGTGGATATTACCCTGGAGGGCTACAAAAGCTTTGGTCCCAGCAGCCCAGGACCTTTCTGTCATCCCTATGCCTTCTTTTCCTTGATCACTTCCTACCCTCCAAGGTGGATCCTTATGGAGAAGCAAGTTGCGTTCACGCATTCCGGAAAAAAAAAAAAAAATCACAGTAAGTTACAGTTACAAGAGGTCTCTCATACCGTCTAGACATCTCAGTGCTATAGACAAGTATCTCTTCCAGAATATTCAGCCTCAGTTCACATTTCTCTAGTGGCAGGGAGCTCACTTCACTACTTCACAGGGAAGCCCATCCAATGGTTGGGTCACTCAAGAGGTTACTAAGTCTTCGTTCAGTTGTGCTCAAATCTGCCTTTCTAAAACATCCAATTATCCAAACCTTGGTAATAACTGTGCCCCACACAGACCATTTCATCCTGCCAAGCTCCCCATTTGAACCCACATCATCCACCATATGTGGTCCTTCATGCCCTTGGCCCCTTTGCCCCCAGCTGCTGCCGGGCTTGCCACCACAGCTGGGGACGGTCCCCCACGTGTCCTCTCGCTTAGCCGCATCCCTCGTAAAATGTGTCAAAAGCTAGTCTGGGTCTGACTAGCACGGGATGGTATGCCACCTCCCACGCTCTGGACCCCATTAGGAGAGTTCTAGGGCAAGTGTAGGGGAGACATATTCAGAAGCAACATTTGCATGGTTTTTACCAATTAATAAAGCAATTGTATGTCAGCGATGTCACTCCATCCTCACCCCTGCTGTAGGAGATAAATATTATTAACACCATTAATCAATTTAAAAAAAAATCAGAGAGGTGAGGAATCCTGCTTATGGGGACCCAACTCATAAGTGTGGCTCCCTGTTCAAATTCCTGAATGCTCTCTAAGTATTCCCTTTATCCTCATCCAAGCAACTTTTTCTTATAGCATGAAGAGTGCATGGGTCCATAAACCCTGGGTTCTCCAGATTCTAGACAGCTGGTCACTAGCCTCTTGCCTTTACCTCCTAGACCACCAGCTGCTAGGATTCCTGTGCTTGTCTGCATGGACCCCTTAGCGTTATTCCATTTCCATCTGGGCACCCCCCGCCCCCTTCAGCCGCTTGACACTCCTGCTCCTCACGGTCATCACCACCAGCCTTCTTGCTCTTCAGAGGAAGTGGGGAGCAATCCACTTATTTCCCCCTCCTCATTTTTACTCTTGGCTTTGATGGCCTTACTCAGCAACTTCTTCCAAATAGCATCTATAGACCCTATTTTCCACAGTCCCATTTACCAGCCAAGTGTGATTCTGTAAATGAAGAAATCTGGTTATAGGGGCCAAGAAGCACATGACCCCACAAGCTGCCAGGAAGAATTAGAAGCCTGGAGCGCCCAGGGTAAGAGAGGCTGGCAGGGTGGGGGGCTGCCCTCCAGGGGGCCGCTTCTTGGAAGGTTCGAGGTCCGGTGGTTATTCCCTTCCTGAGTGTTTCCTACTGCTTCCCGGATCTTTCAACGCTCTTACTTCCAGAAATCAAACTGATAGTCCTTATGAAATGGTACACTCCCCTGGACTTGGCTTTGCCCCTAGTGGGGCAGAATGCCCTGGGTTCAGTCCCACCTCCTATACACCCAGCTGTGGCCCTTGGGCACATTGCTCCATCTCCCCAACCTTAGCTTTTCATCTAGAAAATAGGTGTGTTTATATCTTCCAAGCAGACTAGTCAGGGGTTAGAAGGAGATATCTTCTATAGACTGCTTAACACATGGCAGGTAATCAGAAATTATAGTTGCTAAATGGGAAACTCACGAATTCGTGGTAACTGAGAACTTGGAAGCTGCTTACTAGAGCAATCGAAATGTGAGGTGTAGGGCTTGAAAAGGCTAAGGAAGCATCTGTCCCCATCTGAGCCCCTGTCTCAGGCAGCCAGGTCATTGGAAAGCCGGGCTAGGACGGGACTCCTAAATGCTTTAAAGGGTACTTCCCAGCTCCCCTGTGCCATCAGCGAGCTTGCTCGCCCTCAGACTCACCCCCACCCTGTATTACAGGGGTGGGGGTCCCCGCACACAGCATCCCCCCAGACACTGTCTCCTTCTGGCTTCTGTTACCTTCCAGGATCAGTTGGCAGACAAGAGCCCTGAACAAGCCAGATTATCTCTGCTTCTCTCTGTCTTCCTGCTCCCAGTGACATGGTGATACTCACTGTGCCCCGACGTGTTTCCAGCTCCGGCCAGTGCGTGTGTCCCCTCCCTCCGTTGTCCCACCATCTCCTAGATCTTGTGCTCTGACAAAACCACCTCTTCCCATTGTCCCTGCAGCTGGAGGATGGCAGTGAATTCCTGCTTGGTGCTCATCTTTGAGCTTCCTCACCGCCCCATCTGGCTTTGCAGGGTTTCCAACTCTTTGTAACCAGTTCCTTGTATCAAATTCCCTCTACTGAACTACTTGGCGTGGGTTTCCTAACTATAACCTTGATTGATATACAACCCAGACCTGGGGGGACCCTGTTCTTCGACCTGCAATTGTCATTTCCTACGAAGAATCTGGAAGACCAGATTTGCAGTAAAAGCTTTTCGTTAAATGACACGAGTAAGCTTACTAAAGTTAAAAAATCAAAAGCTTCTTGATCATAGGTTGTGTTGGCTTTCCTTTAGAGATCAGCTAGTCAAAATCTTCCAGTTTCTTTCCTGATGAAGAATCTGAGGGTCTGAGAGTCTGGGGGGATTTGCCCAAGGTCATTTGGTTAGTGGTTCTTCTTCTTCTCCCAGTGGGCATTACTGTGAGATGATTTGAATATCTACATCTCCGTAACACAAAGACAAACACCATATATTTTTATTTTGCTTGAAGGAGTTGGCATATATTTACAGAGATATTTCTTGAAGGGCATGATGCAACTTTGAATCTTTGCATTGCATATAAGTGTCAAATTCTACTAGGTCAAATATAAATAAGAGACACTGGTATGGCAAGGCTCTGCCGGACTATTAAATTTGTGCCATTGTATCCCTATACATACAAATATAGACTTAGATATGCAGATTTAGATAGAGAAAGAGACACAGATACAGAGAAAGGAACAGATACAGATATAGATACAATGCTCTCCCTCTAGGTCATTACTTGATTTTAAAAGGAATGAAAACAGCATGCTTTTCCACTCACCATGCATAAATCATCACTGAGAAGGAGCTCAGCAGCATCTTTGCACACTTGTCTCAGAGAATTGAAATGCCCGGAAGGTTCTTTTCTTGATGACCCAAGCAAAAAAGTTCAAGGACAGAGCGCATTTGACTGGAGCGGGGCTGGCTGGAAAAATGGTCCGGTTTGTAAAGCCATGTGGACTCCCGAAGAAGGGCTATTTAGAATGAGGGTATAACGACAGGGGCCACAGCTGGGCTGGGACACGAGTGCTGACTTTAGTAAAAAGTGCTCCTTCCCAAAACACAACGTCCGCGGCTGGGGCCATGGTTGGGAGTCAGGAGCAGAAGTACAACAAGCAAACAGGGTTAAAGGATCACAAAGGTGTTCTTCCAAATAGGAAACCGAGTTAACTGTGGAAGAAGAGACTGGTTTAGATATGAGACAGAAACTGGGCGCCTGAGTGGCTCAGTGGGTTAAGCATTTGCCTTCGGCTCAGGTCGTGATCCCAGGGTCCTGGGATGGAGCCTCGCTTTGGGCTCCCTGCTCCTTGGGGAGCCTGCTTCTCCCTCTGCCTCTCTCTCGCTCTCTCATGACTAAATAAATAAAATCTTAAAAAAAAAAAAAAGGCAATGAGACAGGAACCAAAGTGACAAAGATGAAGGTTGAAGTAGGAGCCAAAACAAACCAAGAGTAGACATGCAGATGATCTAACCGGCTGTTGGCCTGGAGACCCACTGAATCCAAGTGAGGACAGCACCAACGCATGTGGTTATCATCCACAGCAGAACTCTCGGGTTCACCCTTTTGGTCCTCTATGGGGCCAGGGTCACATTCTATAGTTAGATCTTCCCTGTCTGGGCACAGCCCCAAGGAGGCTAAGATTTAGAATTCCATCCCGCCAGGCCAGTGATGTCATCTGACCCGTGACCACAGACAAGCCACCTCTCAAATGTGCCCACAGGCACCTCCTGGACAAGAGGAAGCTCAGGCCAGCTGGGTGAGAAACATGGCAAACCTACATCAGTGATCACACCAACAGATCCTGGGCAGGACCTTCTGGAGCTTGGGACACATAGGTCCCAGTGTTATATAGGCCTTCAAGAGCCCTCCGATTTGGCCTTATTTCTGAGTTATGTTTGCCACCCTCCAACCCTCCAGGAAGTCACAGAACCCTCTTGTCCATTTTCCTCTCCCTCTCTTTTAATCTTTTCATGTTTCTGTCTGTGGTGCTCAGTAAATATTTGTTGGATTTGAATTTGGAATTCTAAAATGTATACAACATTGGACTCATCCTATCAGCTTTACACACTAAACAGGGTGTAGGTCTATCACATGGAGTCCCAGCTTCAGTAAGTGTCCCCCTTCCTGCGTCAGATGCTTTCCCAGCTGAGACTGGGGAGGTTGGCAAAGAGAAGAGGTGAGTGTGTACCCCCTTTGGATGATGGAAGCAAGGAAGGCACAGACTTTGGGGATGTGTGGTTGGTCTCATCCTCTGTGGATCAGGCAGACGAGTTTGAGTACCCATCTTGTGCAACTAGTGAAGAGGCAAAATGAGACATGCCACGCCCACTGCCCTCCACTAGCCTAAAAGCTACTTGCAGTATAAGATGTGAATCAACCAAGCCTGTACGAGGGGGAAGATCAGGATTGGAGGGACAAAATATATATATGATATATTGATATAAATATGATATATATGATAGAAATAGTACCTTTTCCTAAGGTTATTTTAAAAATTAAATGAGACATTTTTAAAAGGAGTTTGGCTCATGTTTGCCCACCTTCCCCCATTGAAACGTATTATAAATGCCTTATTACGAACTAAAGTAAAACGCTATTTGGAGTTCCAAGGAGTGAGACATCTCTTTTGGCTTCAAGATCAAGGAAAATAACTTGGAGAAAAAGCCAACGGAGTCTTGAGGTACTAGATGGATTTGGTGGACAGAAAGAACGCCCAGAGGGCATTTCCCTGATGTTAGGGGAACAGCAAGATTCCAGGTACAGGAACAATGATGCTCGCGGCGCTTGCCCCTTTTGCGCATGCTCTGACGACCGAGCCCAGCCCAACATCTCCTTCTACTGAACACTTTTTAACCTTCCTTATTTTTCGCATTTTATCATTGGAATAACTTTTTTTTAAGCACCGTGCATTATTCAAGGTCCTAGACTTATAGCCACAAGTAAGACAGGCATGATCCCTGCCCTCCCGGGTTTGATCTTTTGCTCACCAGCGTTGTTTTCCCTAAAAGCCTGCTAAAGCAGGCACATTGCTTCAGACTTCTGTATGTCCCAGGATGCTGTGCACAAAGCAAGTGCTTAATAAATGCTTGTTGGTTAATTAGTTGACTTTGCTCCCCAAACTCTGCCCACCCCTGGCCTCAGATTCCACTTATAACCTCATTCAGTCTTCCTCCAAATATCTACTTTCCATCGAGTGATGGTGGGCAAAGCAGTGTGTGGGCCATTCTTGGGACAATGCAAGAAAAATCCAAAGCAATGGTGAATGAGAACGGTCTGTAACATGAGTGAAGTCCATATGCAAAAAAGTAAATAAAATAAGAATAAAATAAAAAATAAAATAATCTTCAGACCAGTAGATTGCATCTTGATAGACTTGATAGACACACACAAAGTACTTAATTAAGGATAAAAAAAATTTTTTAATGCATACAGAATCGATATACCAAACATTCCAACTGGCAATTAATGAAATAGCCTCTTTGTGTTTCTTTAATTGAATGAAATTTTGACAAAATATTTTTTCCTTCACTCATTATCACTCCATAAATATATTTTCAAATTAGCTTTATTGGCTTAGAAGTGCTGACTTCAGGCATTTTGGTGCACCAAGTGTCCCTTTTGCAGAATATTTTCTTTTCTTTTTTTTTTTTTAAAGATTTTATTTATTTATTTATTTGACAGAGAGAGACACAGTGAGGGAGGGAACACAAGCAGGGGGACTGGGAGAGGGAGAAGCAGGCTTCCCGCGGAGCAGGGAGCCCGATGCGGGGCTCGATCCCAGGACCCTGGGATCATGACCTGAGCCGAAGGCAGGCGCTTAACGACTGAGCCACCCAGGCGCCCCCAGAATATTTTCTTAATTAACGTTTACTATTGCTCTGACACGGGGCTCACCTGCCTTTCTGAGGATGGAATCTAATTTTTTTTCCCTTGATTGGCTTCTCCATTTACAGAATACATTCTAGAAGGAATCTCCTTTAATATTCAGATTAGGCTCTCCCCGGGTGTCTGCCGGACTCTCTCTCCAAATGTAAGTGAAACATTCTTCCCCAAATGCAGCCTGGTTTTCCATGGAGACTTCACAGTGTTGAACACCCATGCCTCGTGTCACCACCCCCATGCAGAGCCCACGTCCCACACAGGACGCCCCATCGGGAGGCTTCCAGGGTCAGGGCTGACCCATGGAATAAAGAACCCGAAATGATGGAGATAGGAAGTGACCTGGAGAGAAGAATAACTTGAAAAAATCTGGCTCCTGCGAATGCTGGAGGGATCAGGGGGGTTCCCAGAAGTCTGGAGAAGCCTAAGGACTCAGGACTAGTTAGAGAAAATGCCAGAAGAGGAGCCCAGATGTGCTCAGTCTGAGCAGCCAAGGATACTATGAGCTAGAGATACGAGTAGTTCAGGGAGTGTAGAGCAACACAGGAAATCTGTTTTCTGTCTTCATTTTCTAGTGCTCTCTTTGAGGACATATTACAGTGCAGAGCCTAAAAGCTGTCAGTCTCTAACACAGCCTGTAATCCTATTAAAGGGATTATTCCATTGTCCTGGGCTATCAGATCTTGGTAGGAACTCATTTAGGTCAACCTCAGGAAATTTACACACACAAGGAAAAAAAAAATGTTAAATAAGCCATTTGCGATATTTCTCAAAGACAACTGAGCCTGGCAGGCTTGAAGGTGTATAACCCTGTGGCTTTTGCTTTTTCTCGTAAAGCCTCATGCAAATTGTGGCCCTGTAGCCTTTTTGGTTCCTTAGTTCTAACAGCAAAAGGGAAGGGGAGGGTGCCTGAGCAGGAGTCAGAGCCTGATAATTTCCATGGAAAGGCCTGGAATGTTAAATCCACTTCAATCCTGTTTCCTTGCTATGAACCTGACCCTGGATTCCTCCAGTCAGCTCAAGCTCTAAGGCAGAGAGAGAAGGGCACAGTTGCACAGGATGGGGGCAGGTGCCTAGTCGGGGGTTGAGATGCCCTTTCTACAGGGTTTCTCAGTGTCCAGGGACCCAACCTGATTCATGTACGCGCTGGCATTTAAAGTCCCAAGCCTGACTCAGTGCCTCTACCTCCCCTTCTGACACACCCATTTCAAATAATGGCACCGCCAATCCTCTTTGTTCAAACTAAAGCTCTGAAGGCATCATTTGCTCCTTCTTCATCCCCATCACCCACACCCCATCAGTGCCCTGCATATCAGTTCAGCTTCCTCAACATCTCCCAAAGTCTTCTATAGTAGACAGCTTCTAACCTGGATCCCAGTGGTCCCCATACCCTTGGGTCATCCACACCCCTGGAGCATGGGCAGGACCTAGCGATTTCTAACCAATAGAACAGAGTGAATGTGATAGGAGGTCACTTCTGTCATTAGGTTGCTAAAGACCATGACTTCCATCTTGCTCATAAACTCTCCTTCTGGCTCTTTTTCCCTGCTTGTTCTGATAGAAAGAGGTACGGGGCAAGGAGCTGAGGTCCTCAGTCCAATAGCTCATCAGAGACTGAATCTGGCCAAAAATCCCTGGGAGACCATGGGAGGGAACCTACCCCTGTTGACCTCAAGAAGACAGTAGTCCGGTCAACACCTAAACAGCAGCTACTGGAAATCCAGAAGCCATGCCCAGACTCCTGAGCCACAGAGACTACAAGACACTAAGTCTGTATTATTTGAAACCACTAATTCTGGGGTAATTTTTATGCAACAATAGATAGATAACTACACACACACACACACACACACACACACCACTCCATCCTTTCGAACTGCTCTCCTTCTCTCTTGTCTAGAAAATTTTAGAGCCGCTTGACCAGTCTGCCCTGTATCCCCCAGCCCATCTGCCACCTGCAACGTCATCAAGTGATCCTCCTAAACCACAGCAATGAGCATGTTGCCAACAAAAGGGTGAAGTTGCAATTCCCATTTCAACCAAATCAGTTTCAATTCCACCTGTTTTCTGTAGCCTGCTTCTTGATTAGATTTCCTTTGTGGGGGTGGGAAGAGAAAATGATTTTTTCTACTGTAAAAGTCAAACTAGAAAAATTTGAGGGTGGATTAGTCTTGGGGGCATTTATGAATATTCTGGTTCTCCATGGCAGGACCACTCTTCTCTGCCTCCTTAAGTTTAAGCATGTCCACGTGACTGATTGGGGCCAATGAGATGCAAATTGCACATGTCACTTTTAAGTGAAAGTATTTAGTTGCCGTTGCTTGCATCCCATGTTCCTTTTCCCTGCCATGGAGCCTGGAAGACTGAAGAGTGGAGCCCACTCTGCCTGCCCCTGTTAAAGCAGAGCAGGAAATAAATCTTTGTTGCGCTAAGTCCCTTAGAATTGGGGGCTATTTGTTACCGCAGCACAACCCAGCCCACTCTGACTAACGCAGGGCCCCAGTGACTTAGACCCACCTCTAGTTTCACAGATAAGGGAACTAGAGGGGAGAAGGAGGGATTGTTTGAGGTTATCCAGCAGAACACCTGGTCACTAGACCCCTTACTGTGCTGACGAGGTGTGAATTGCCCAGGGTCCCTTGGAGATGCCGACAGTTACCCTGCAGAGGGACTGGGAAGGAGCTAGTACTCATGATGGGAAAGAATGAAGGATGAGGGGGTCTGTGCTGCTACACTGGGGCTTGGAAACAGGGAGCCAAAAATATCTCGGGGGGTCTACAGCAATTCCCAGTGAGTTTCCAGAATTCAAAGCTTTCTGGCTGTGCTTTCAAGACAAGAAGCTGGTCAGACACTTGGCCCAAATTCCTTCGAGCAAGTCATCCCGATTACTGAATGGCCTTTAAAGGACTCTGAAATAGGCCCTTGGTAAGCTGAGGTGGGCTTTCAGCAGGGTGACCCTATGTCCTGGCTTGCCCAGAATAGTCCTGGTTTACACCTATTGCCCCAGAATAATTATTAATAGTGCTCACTTTCTCTCTCAGATGTGTCCCAGTTTGGAAGATAAATTACAGTCACTCTAGCTTTGAGGATGCAGTCACTTGCCAAGCTTAATTTCCCGTTCACTCCCTACAGACCACTGGCCATGGGCTGGTGGAGAAGGAAGACTCTTCACCAACTCGAACTGCCAGAGAGAATCCATTTCAGGCAGCTATTAGGCTGTGGGGATCCTGGGTTCCTCCTTCCTCTCTGATACCATCTGGCCCTGAGATTTTGAAAAAGTTGGTTTCCCTCCTTTGACCTCAGTGTTATGCAAAATAAGGGAGCTGGATTGAATGGTTCTTTGATTCCCTTCCAGTCTTTGATTCAGTAAACCTTCTCTGCCAGAGAAGTTTTCAACAATGGAGGAATCCACGAGGGTACCAAGCATTGAATGCAGACGGAATCAATCATGCAGCCCATAGATAGATTTACAACTTTTCCTTTCAAAGCTGTGTAGATGCCGTTGAGACTAACGAAATGCAAACTCTCTTAAAAGCATTACAGAATTCAGAGTCGCTGAGTGTCATTAGGTATTTTCTCAATCAACAAGATGAAAAGTGCCACGACTGTCAGGTTTGGGGAGGAGAATAAAAAGCAAAACATATTGACATTTAAAAAAAAAAGACATTCATAGTGGAACAGGTTGGGAACCCCTGAGCTACAGCAAGCAATCAATAAAAGCAAAATTTTGTATCATCTGCATATTTCCTTTTGCTGGGGAAAGGCACCAGGGGGGTTCATCAGACTCTCCAAAGAGTCTGTGACCCAGATAAGCTCTCAAACAATTATTCTAGAAAGATGAAGAGGTCAAAGGTTTCCAGAAGCCTTGTTAAGCCCCATGTTTACCTCCAAATAAAGCAACATTAGTTTCTATTTGTTTCATCCTTACTAGGCCAGAGACCCTGCTAAGTGCTTTGCATAAAGATTCTAGTCCCTAAAAGAGATGAGATGAGAAATTGAAGGTGCAAAGGAAAGAAGTCATTTACCCTTATTGTGGGCAGAGCCAGGGCTCAAACTCAAGTACCTTTGACTGGCATCTGTATTCTCCTGGTATGGCATGTTGCCCACCAAACCCACGGCCCACTGAGGGCTGAAACCCGGCATCTGTTCCAAACGGTGTGCTTTCCTTGGAGGAGGCAGCACGGAGTGGAGGGAGGGAAGAAGGAGGCCAGTGATATTAACAGCCATGCCTGGGATGAAGTCAATTTCTCTTTAAGAGGAAAAAAAGACCCTAGATCAGTGAGAGAGATTCTTCATTTAAATTTTTTAAAGCATCTTTAGAAATTTTCATCAACAAAATTAGCCGCTGAGCTAAATTCTCTCCTTTTGTAGTTAAGAGGGAATTAAAGAAAATGCTCTTCATTATTTTTCTGTCTTAGCATTTAGCATGTCAAAAATAATTCCTCAGAGAAAGCAGCATAACCCCTGCCTCTGAATTCCTAAGGCAGGTGAGCCAAGTGAGGGTCAAAGAGAGGACTCTCGGGTCTCAGAAGGGTAACCCCAGTGTTCCCACACATTCCTGAGCCACAGCAGGCCCTTGCCAGGGAGTCCCCACCAGTCTCCCGGGGCCCCCCAACCCGACCCCTTATACACACCACACTCTTCCACCTGCCTTGCCCTCCCTCCTGTCTATGGTTCCTGCCTCCTGTCTCATTTGGGGTGTTGGCAGCTCCCTGATGATTCAAGACACATCCTCCTGGGTCTACGGACACAGATAGGACATTTCACTTAGACAAGCTGGATCCCCCAGATCCCCACCTCCTCCAGTACCCCAACCTCAGCTCTGTGGGGTGGGAGACTCCAAGGGGCTGTACTTAGCTGTCTTTGGAGCAATCAGAAGGATGAGGTAGGGGATCTACCAGTGGCTTCCTTTGCCCAATCACATTTGAATTCAAACAAAATAATCTTTCATCTCCTATCTTGCTTTACTCTTAGATTCTGTTGGCCTTAAAATATTTATGCCAAGAACCACTCTT
Organism: Neomonachus schauinslandi; assembly: GCF_002201575.2. Classification (NCBI taxonomy): domain Eukaryota; kingdom Metazoa; phylum Chordata; class Mammalia; order Carnivora; family Phocidae; genus Neomonachus; species Neomonachus schauinslandi. Next base: position 136,187,186 of record NC_058411.1, read on the forward strand.
ATCGCATGAACATTTTGGCACCTTAGAGAAGAGTTTCTTTTTATCTTTTTCCTCATCTACTGAAAAATATGTGGCAGGGAGAGGGGCTGCTGCCCAAATAGCCATACGTTTCTCTGTGGTTCCCAGGGGGCTTCATGGCCAGGCTGGGAAATGAGATGGGAAGTAATGTGACATGTGATGGATTTCCTCCCTCGCTCTCCTTCCCTGCGGAAGCAACTTTGGAGACCGTATGTTCCAGATGGCGCAGCCACCCAATGGGAGCCCCCAGGACCTCTGAGTCACTGCTTGGAGCTGGGCAGCTCTGGAGAGCCACCCAAGTATTACACCAAGGGTAAGCGAGAAGCAAACCGTAGCCTGTAAGACTTGGAGGGGTTGTTCTGTTTATTACTATAGCCCAGTCTGGCCCAATACAGCATCAAAGCTGCCTAGCACAGCAGGGCACAGATATTTCCTCTGCCCCAGCCCCGCTTGGCATGCATACGAGCCCACACTGCCTCAGTGGTGGTAATAGCGGGAGTCCATCATGGACCTCTCTCCACATCAGAGCAGCTCAGCTACACTCTTGAGTCTCTGTTCCAAAGCTCAGGGTCTCAAGACAGAGATCATCGGATTGACCCCATTAGAGTGATCAGTCATAGCATGGAGCTGGGCCATGGAGCGTGGAAAAGGCCACAGGGCCACAAGGCCCATCCCTGGAAATCGGGGCCTTTCCAAGAGGAGGGCAACTGACTGAGACAGGCTCATCCCCAGCTCTCCTAATGTCTCCTGAAAACCAAGTGCAACTAAAAACCAAAACAAAACAGTGCTGGTGTGCACAAGGGTGAAGAGAAAGAGCTCATGCAGGGGGGTTAGGAAAAGAAGGAATCAAGGGGGCGAAAAGATTTTAAAGAGATAAGACTAGGTGAGAAAGGAAGGCATTGATGGCTGGGGACGGAGGAGAAGCCACAACATAGTGTCGAGAGGAAGGTGCAAAATGTAAGCAGCTCAACCAGAGCGCTACAAGACAAGTGTGAATTTCTCAGGAAATTCTATCTCTTATTTTAGACTCACAAACTTAAAAAAAAAAAATGCTACACCATATATGTACAAACATAGGCACATCCACATATACACCTTGTAATGACCTCTTTCTGGAAGAACTGAGGGCCCAGCTCCCCAGCCCTACCCCATCCTGACACCTGCCTGGGTGGGGGTCTGCAGCGAGCATCCCTGCAGCAACAGACTCTCCTGTGAACAAAGCCATCCACTGAAAACCTCCAGCATCTTCCCCCTCTGCTTGTCTTCTTTGGGACTCCGGTTTATTGGGGGCGTGGGGGGGAATGACAAATGACAAATTCACATCTGTCACTTCACATTTCCATTTGTGCTCAAATTGCAATTGTTCCTAGCTCCCATCCCCCTGCCCAGATAGGCATTTAACCCCCATCAGAGTGTCCGCTGTCCCCCAGAAGATTGTCACAGGTGCCCACAAAGTAGTCAGGCCACCTTTACCACAGACTGCTCCTCTTTATATTTTCCTACTCTACCAGCTGCTTGGCCAATTTCCACAGCCTGAGAACAACCTGAGGAAGGCTTTCTGCAAAGGAGAACCCCATTGTGCCTTTTCTCCCCAAATTTACAATCCCAAGGGAGTCAGGACTGTCCCAGCTTGCAAGTCCCTGCAGGGAAATCACAGCCTGCTCTCAATCCCGGGGAACCTAAGACCATGTGGTCTCAAATCAGCCTATTGGGGCCCCGAGTCTCACATGGGGTCTCCAGCCCAGTTCCATCAGCTTTAGACTTGCATCCCAAGGGCAGATGGGAAAGACTCCCACCCCCGTCTCTCCTCCCCATCCTTTTCCCTCCTTTACCCTTAATTAAAAGGCCTCTCCCACTGCTGACCCCTGGTAAACTCCTTGTTCATCTGTAGGCTGGGGGGTAGGATGGTACGTTCATCTACACTGTCAGTCCCAGCTCAGCCAAATTAAAATGCCCTGATTGGGATGCCCGAAACCCCAGCCTGCATATGGAATATACACAAGGTAAAGGTGACCCAGGCTGACAGCAAAAGACTTAAAGATTCTGCAAAGTCCGTTACCACCAATACGAACTGGAGACAGTATTTGTCCTGATACGTGACAAGTCGCCTACAGTCTCCCAAAAGGGCCCAGTTCTTGGCATGAAAGGAAGAGGAGAGAATGTTTCAGGCCCAGGAGTAGTCCAATCAGAGGGACTCCAAGTGTCTCATTAATTCTGTCCCCTTGTCCTCCTACCTCTGATGACTGTTCCACCTTCACCTGAGAGCCACTGTTTCTGGGACCTGGGAGAGCATAGCTGGTCACACTTTCAGTGGCAGGTACAATTCTCCCTCCCTCCAACCCACCCCAATCTGTACAAGGGGGCAAAGAAGCGATAGAACAGCCTACTCCCTAGAAGTGCTTGCCAGTGTCCCCCCAAAGATTTCCTATTGTAAGCTTAGGGTGGGGGGCTAGGGAAAGCAGGGGTCAGATCCGTGAGGTGGGCACTGAGCTGTCTTCTTCCAGAATCACCCGTAACCACCCATCACACACACATGCACACAGACGATGTGTACGTATACACACAGAGGCAAGGGTGCATGGGGTGTAATCCAGGGGCAGCCGGATGCACCCTAAAATGATGAAAAGGCAACAAAGTCCTCTCTTTCTTCAGGTGGACTCCCCTCTCAGGTTTCCAGAAGCGGGAAGCCCTCTCTGACCCCAAAGACCCAGAGAAGAGGATACATCATGGATGTGGGGCCCCAGAGGATCCGTTTCTTGCTGTCTGGTTTCCCTGGGAAGGACACTGGGAGAGCGAGAGGCTTATTCAGCCCTGCCCTCCAAGGGATCCAGGGGTTTAATCTCCTCTGCGGGCAGGTGAGAAGGGGACTGCATCAGGTCCCCACCGGAAGCCTTGAGCAGAGCCATGCCCCACATTGCTGCCCTCCCTGAATGTGCATCCAGCCAAAACCGGCTGTGATTTTCCCACCTATACCATCACCCCCAGGCACTTCTGTGTTCTTCCAACTTCCCTGCATGGTCCCTGATTTCTAAGCTGGCGAATAGTCCTCACATTTAATTTTTCCTGATCCAAAGAAGAAAAGAAAGAAAGAAAGAGAGAGAAAAAGAGAGAAAGAAAGAAAGAAAGAGAGAGAGAGAGAGAGAGAGAGAGAAAGAAGAAAGAAAGAAGAAAGAAAGGAAGAAAGAGAAAGAAAGAAAGAAAGAAAGAAAGAAAGAAAGAAAGAAAGAAAGAAAGAAAGAAA
>NC_058411.1:136190454-136200423 GCF_002201575.2 Neomonachus schauinslandi
AAAGAAAGAAAGAAAGAAAGAAAGAAAGAAAGAAAGAAAGAAAGAAAAAGAAAGAAAGAAAGAAAGAAAAGAAAGAAGGGAAGGAGGAAGGAAGGGAGGGAGGGAAAAGAAAGAAAGGAGACAACAGGGAAAGAAAAAAAAATGCCATAATTGGCTCAAAGTGAAGGAAACTTAATGGCTGAGAAAAGAGGCAGAGACACGCACTGCTGTCAGGGTGTTTGCAGCCAGATGAAAATAAAAGTGAATTTCCTTGCCCCCAAGAGTGCAAGGTTCTTCTTAATAAAACACTAAAACCGTTTGAGTTGTCCCTCAAGCAGATGCCGAGCACCCTCTCCTCTAGCCTCTGGATGCCCCCCCGCTTCTTCTCTGATTGGGTAATGAGAGCTTTTCTGCCAAAGCCTGGGGTTTTATTTCCAAACCGCTCTGCTGCATTTTTTCCAAACACAAAAATGGGTGTCCGGAACACTCACCGAAACAAGGAGCTGTTCGCACTTAGCTCAATGGCACTAAAACATGCTGGGTGAGGACAGCAGGTGCAGCGCCTTTCCTGGAGCGGGGACCAGCCCTGACGCCGGGCCTGGCATTCCTGCACTGGATGGGAGACAAGGAGCCATTGTCACGGGGTGTGTGTCTGGGGAGGGCATTGATGTCCTGCCTGTGATCCCCCACGTACTGTCCCTTTGGCCAAGGGGGCTCCCCGGAGCAGCCCGTCCGGGCGTGGAGGACCCCCACTCAATTCTAGAAGACCCCTGATAGGTCTCTTGTCCATCGTGGCTAAAAGGAGGGCTTCCTGCAAAACACACAAGTCATCTGTTGATTTAGACTCAGAGCGAGGGGTCGAGCGGGGAGAGCCAAGGGGAGAGATGATGTGGCTGTTTATGGTGCTGGATAGAAAGGAGCTTCCTAGCACAGCATGAGGCGAGGCCCCAGAGTGATCCTCTGGGCCCTTCCTCCAGCCGCCAGAGATGAGTGCCGAAAGCTCCCTGCAAGGCCCGGCAATGGTCTGTTCCAAAAGCAATTTAAAGGGCCAAAGTAATTGACTTTCTATTAGGTTCCTTGAGGGATTGTTTCATCCCATCAACCTCTGGTCGTAAGCAGACGTAATGTCTAACTCAGCAAGGCAAGAACAATTATCAAGGTCCTGAATTGTGTCTCTCCTGCACCATTTATTACAGTGACCCATGTTTGAAGTTAGGACAACGGCTTCCCAAGAGCTGTGAACAAGGGCCTGTGTTTCATAACCTTAAATTAGCCAAGAGAGGCAGACCCTGTAAACACGCGTTTGGGTGCCAACAGCTGTCATGAAGAGGGTGCTGGCGTCTTTAATGGACCCTGGAAGACGAGGTTCTCTGAAAATACATTTTGGGAGCCTTGAGGATTCTTTTTTTTTTTTTTCTTTATTTATTTATTTTTATTCTTATGTTAATCCCCATACATTACATCATTAGTTTTAGATGTAGTGTTCCATGATTCATTGTTTGTGCATAACACCCAGTGCTCCATGCAGAACGTGCCCTCCTCAATACCCACCACCAGGCTAACCCATCCTCCCACCCCCCTCCCCTCTAGAACCCTGTTTGTTTTTCAGAGTCCATCGTCTCTCATGGTTCGTCTACCCCTCCGATTTCCCCCGCTTCATTCTTCCCCTCCCGCTACCTTCTTCTTCTTTTTTTTTTTTCTTAACATATATTGCATTATTTGTTTCAGAGGTACAGATCTGAGATTCAACAGTCTTGCACAATTCACAGCACTTACCAGAGCACATACCCTCCCCAGTGTCTATCACCCAGTCACCCCATCCCTCCCCCCCACCCCCCACTCCAGCAACCCTCAGTTTGTTTCCTGAGATCAAGAATTCCTCATATCAGTGAGGTCATATGATACATGTCTTTCTCTCTTTGACTTATTTCGCTCAGCATAATACCCTCCAGTTCCATCCACGTCGTTGCAAATGGCAGGATCTCATTCTTTTTGATGGGGAGCCTTGAGGATTCTTGACTGCTTCCCAGACACCGTTTTCAGTACAGTGGGGGAGCCAAAGATAAATAGGCCAACATTCCTGACTCTGGGGCTCATGCTCTAGCAGACAAAAGGAGGCAGAAGGCAAATGATTATAATATAAGCAGATTACAATAAGTGCTATTAACGTAGCAAAAAGAGACAACTATGACCCTGTGGTTAAGACGGTTTCAAAAGGGGGTCACAACTGAGCTGGGCCTCAGACAAGTGAAGGTGGAGGAGACAAGAGGGAAGTCAGGTTGAAAGCAAGGACCACACGTTGAGAACAACGGTATTCTGACCGCAAGTGAGAAAAACTCACCCGGGGCGCCTGGGTGGCTCAGATGGTTAAGCTCTGCCTTCGGCTCAGGTCATGATCTCCAGGTCCTGGGATCGAGCCCCGCATCCCACATCAGGCTCACAGCTCAGGGGGAAGTCTGCTTCTCCCTCTCCCCCTGCTTGTGCTCTCTCTATCTCTCTCTCTCAAATGAATAAATAAAATCTTTTTTAAAAAAAAAGAGAGAGAGAAACTCACCACAAACTGGCTTAAACAAAGAAAATTATGAATAAGTCATTAGCTCACTGCAACTGAAAATTTCATAGCAAGGGGTGGCTTCAGGCATAGCTGGATCTAGGGGCTTAAATAACATCAGCCCTTAGCTGCTTGCTTTCTTCATTTCCAAGCTCCATTTCCTCTCCTGTTGGTTTTACCCTCAGGTAAGCTTTTTATATCTAGTACCCCACACATTACAAACTTACAGTATTATTATAACCAACAATCCCAGAAAAAAAAAAAAAAAGGTGTTTTCCTGGCTCCACAGTTACATAGAAGTCCCAGAACTGAGTTTCTTATCTGACATAGGTCAAGTGCCCATACCTGGCCCAAGTGAGAAGATTGAAGGCTCTTATTGACCAGGCATAGATCATATACACACAACTTCCTGGATTCCTGGACTAAAAATGGGGTGTGAATGAGTTCACCCCAACTTCTCAAAAAATGAAATTTTGTTAAAACAAAAAATTTTATAAATTTGTGTCAGGTCAAAACAGCAGAAGTACTTCAGTTAGATACCAACCTGATCAGAAAAGGTGCCAAGCAAGGAAATTTGGATGTCATTAACATCAACAAGAATCATTGGAAATCCTGCCTAATATAAGGCAGTAGTCAATGACCTGAGAATATAGACCTCCAAGGCATTTATTTATAATATTGTTTCCTAAAATGTGTTCCCAAGAACACCAGAGCTGCAAAGTTTTAAGGTGTTTTTATAACAAAGAAGGGTTGGTTTAATCACTGGATTATACCAAGTGAAACAGATGACTATAGGGCTCCTCAGGGACCTTTTAAATGCTAATGAACATTGTGAATCTTTAAGAGGGCATATGATATGCAGCATTTTTCAGTAGAAGCCCTCTGGCCCCTTCTCCTCCTTCTCCTTCTCTTCCCCTTCTCCCTCTCCCTCCTTCTCCTAAGAAACCACTCTTAGGGCTCTTGTTCTGCAGAACACACTTTGGACCATGTACCTTTGGAATAATTCATCAGGTGGAAAGTGTGATTGGACTGGAAGGGGGGATTGGAAAAGAAAGGACTCTGAGCCCTGGTTTTCTTCAGCTTCTCATCGCTCTTCTTGCTCTGCAGGTTCAACACCTCCCCATGTCCCTTTCTGCAGCACACACACACACACACACACACTGCCTGGGTCTGAAGGGACCAGGATGGAGTCTGCATTGACAACAGCTCAGCGAGTCATGCTCTCCCCTGATAACCACAGGTTGGTCCAGCCTCACACTGGGGCTGCTTGCACCCTAGCTCCCAGGAGCCATGTCCTTGTGTACAGGTTGGTGAGCTGGGGCCTTGTGGAGATACCTCTAGCCCCACCTCAAGGGGCTGGATTCTACAACTTGCATTTCCACCCATTGACTGGGAGGGTCCACATTGTTTGCTGACCCTGGGGTATCCTGGCAGACAGGAGAATGCGAGCCAGGATCAGCACAGAGACAGAGCCTGGAGAAACTGACCCCAACCTCAGGGCCATCAACACCGTAAGCAGAGAAGATAGCATGAACTTTGGAACCAGGCCAACCTGCTGTTTCACATTTGTGAATCACTAATCATCTGTAATAATAACAACAATAATAATAATAATAATAATAATAATAATAATAATAACTTCCGCAGATCTTCAGTATGGCTGGTCATCACCTAGGGAATTTTTTAAAGACAGTTGTTTTCTGGGTCTCACTAGAGACCTCCTGAATCAGAATCTCCAGGAAAAGGATGTGGGTGAAGGGGGATGGGCACGAGCTAAGGAGGCCTTCCAGGATGGAAAGGTCTAATCCCAGGTCTCCCAGACCTGCCTTATCCTAGGGATCATCTGAGCACTTGATGAAAGTGTTAACATTTTGGCATCTTTCTTAGAGAATTTGATTCCATGGATTTGGATGGGACCTGAGAATTTGTAACTAGCCCCTAGTGAGGCTTATAATCAGGCAGAGTTTGGGAAACATATCTATAAACTCTTTCAGGGGTTCTTAAGCCTGACTGCATATTCAGATCACGGGAAGAATTTTTAAAATGTCCAATTCCCAGGCCTGACAAGAATAATCTCAGGAGTGGGCTCTGGGCATCAGTGCCCCATGTGGTTTGCATGAGCCACTGGTCTACCTCCTAAGATTGGATAGAGCTTGAAATCATATAGATAGAACAATTAGTACAGTACCTGACAAATACTAAATACCCAATAAATATACAATCGTTAATTCATGTAATGTGAAGAGTGTAAAAATGAAATAAAAGGTCCTAAATTTTTTAATTCAAAAGCTTTGGGGTTTTCTATAACAATCCAAATATACAGTAAAAGAGAGAGAGGAATATGACAAGTATCCATATACTCACTACCCAGAATTTTAAAAAATATATTTATTTATTTATTTATTTATTTATTTATTTATTTATTTATTTATTTATTTTAGAGAGAGAGAGCACGAGCAAGAGGGGCAGAGGGAGAGGGAGAGAGAATCTCAAGCAGACTTGAGAATCTCAGACTTGAGAATCTCAAGCCAACTATGAGCACAGGGCCCGACGCTGGGCTCGATCTCACAACCAGGATATCACGACCTGAGCCGAAACCAAGAGTTGGATGCTTAACCAACTGTGCCACCCACACGCCCCCAGAATTTTTAAATATTCAAGTTTTATCGTATTTGCTCCAGATATTTTTTAATTAAAGAAAGCCATAACGAATACAATTCAAATTTCTTATGCCTTTCCTTCCCTTCTTAGACAACCTCTCTACTGAAATTTGTTTTCATCCTTTTGTTTCTTTGCCACAAATACTTCTATACACATGTACGTAACCATAAACCCCACAGATCATTTTATATAAATGTACATAAAAGATCGTTTGTTTTAGGTGTCATACTGAATGAAACCTTGAGTTAATATTTTTGTGAAGTTCTTCCATATGAAGCATATATATCAATTTCATTTATTACAATCACGGTTAAATCTACCATGTGAATGTACCACACTTTGTATATCCATTTCCCTATTGATGGAAATTGTTTCCAATTGTGAGCTACTGAAAACATCTGCTACAGTGGATAAACATCCACCTGGGAATATAAGAGGGAAACCTTCTATCTGGCATATTCCTAGAATTATCAAGTTAGGGTCATGGATACCAGCATCTTCACCTTCCCTACGTGTTGATACTTGGCTTCAAAAGGGGCTGTAGCAATTATCCTATTCCCCACCAATATGTGCCAGATCCATTTCCCCTCTTCCTCACCAACATTTGGTATTACTAACGTTACACTCAATAGAAACAAACTCTAGTTGATTCAAGTAGGAAAAAATTATGCAAAAGACTTTAGGTAGTTGACAGAACCACCCATTGTAAGGACTGGGAACCAGGTTCTTGGCCACTCAGCTCAGCCTAACATCCAAAATTCAGTCCTGGGAGGCTATTATTCTCCTGGGACCACTAGCATCTAGCATTTTCAGCTTCTCAGAGGAAGGCTGGCTTTACCGCAAAAAGTGGGGAGAACTCCCAAACACAGGAAGAAAGTTTAGACGCTAGATGGACAAAATTGACAAATACGCATTACACTGATGCTCTGATGGATGCAAAAGTAACGTTTTTGGTTCAGTTTGCATTTCCTTTTACTATGGAGTTTGAACATCTTTTTCATTTCTGTATTGGTCTTTAGAGTTCCCTTTTTCGGGAAACATTCTTCATATATTTTGTCCATATTTTTCACTGAGTTGTTTGCTATTTCATATTGATATATATTCATTTGCATATTCTGAATGATTATCTTTTGTCAGTTAGATGTGGCAAATATATTCTTCTGTTGCTTGCATTTTCACTATATTTTATGGCATCTTTTATTGTGCAGAAGTTTTTAATTTTGATATTGTTCAATTTATTGGTAAATTCTTTTAAGAGTTATCCTTTTTGTTCCTGCTAAAGAAATTTTTTTCATAAGTCAAGACCTGGAAGGTCTTCTCCTTATATTATCTCTAACATTTTTATTAAAGTTCTGATTTTTAGCCTTAGGTCTTTAATTCATCTGGAATTTATTTGTGCAGATGGGATAAGGTGGGAATTTAAATTCATATACATATATATTTTTCCTATATACCACCAATTTATTTTCCCCCCCAATGGTTCATAATGGCACTTCAGTCTGATACCTGCTACCATATTTGTTTTTGTCAACTTGTAGTACGTTTATTATAGAGATATGTTGCCAAATATGGTAGCTGTGAACCACATGTGGTTATTTAAATTTAAATGGATTAAAATTTAATAATATTAGTAATTTTAGTTCTTGGTCCCCCAAGCCACATTTCAAGTGCTCAACAGCCACATGGGGCCTATGGCTACCATATTGGACAGCTTAGAGTTTGAATATTTCTATCATTGTAGAAAATCCTATTGGATTTGTGTATAATGTTGGTCCCTTTGCTCAACTTATACACTTAAAAAATTACTATGGCTTAATTAAGTATTGATATGCAATAGGGCAAACCCTCTTACAAATCCCCCCCTCCTCATTATACTTCAAAATTGGCTTAGCTATTCTTAGACATTACTTCCGAACAAATTTTAAAGTCAATTTATGAAATTATATGTAGAGTCTTATGTGAATTTTGTTTAGAATTTTATTGAATTCATAGGTTATATGAAGAATTCTCATCTTTATGATATTGTGCTTTTTCATTCATGACCATGGTGTATTTCTGGGTTTACTTGGGTTTTTATGTCCTTTAATAAAGTTTTATAATTTTCTTCATATTTTTCCTGCATGTCTTTTTATTTATTCTTTTACCTTATGGTTCTTGTGGGTATTGTGAATGATTTTTTTTATAAAGTACATTACCTAATTGGTAGAGCATAGAATCTATTAGTTATTGCCTGTTGAGCTTGTATCCATCATTTTTATATATATTCTAATTTTTCAGTAGATTCTCTTGTATTTTATGTAGACATTCATTCATATATCTGCAAATAATAAAATTTCCCTTCTTTATAACCCTTATATCTCATTTCTTTATTTTGCCTTTGAGCACTGGCTAAACCCTTCAGTACATACTGAATAATAGTAATGAGGAAAGAACATCTTGGAATTGCCTCTGATGTTAATGGGCTCACTTCTAAGTATCACCAGTAGATATATTTTTGGTAGGTATTCTCTGTCATGGTAAAGAAGATTGCTTCCTATCTTAGTTTGCTATAATATATTTCTAGAAATCAATATATTTTCAAATTTCTCAAAAGGCTTTCTTCAGGGATCCCTGGATGGCTCAGTTGGTTGAGTGCCTTACTCTTGGTTTCGGCTCAGGTCGTGATCTCAGGGTTGTGGGATCAAGTCTGACTTCAGGCTCCATGCTCAGCACAGAGTCTGTTTGAGATTCTTCCCCCCTCCCTCTCCTCCTCTGCTCCTCCCCCACTCACATGCACGCTCTCTCTCTCTCTTTCTCTCTCTCTCTTTAAAATAAATAAATAAAATCTTTTTTAAAAACGGTTTTCTTCAGCATCTCTTGAGATAATCATATGATATTCAGGTATTATTATGATAAGATGGTGAATAGATTAGCAGATTAATAGGTTAAATTAATAGAATTTCTAATGCTAAGCCTACTTTGCACTCTTGGGATATACTCCACGTTTGTTTTGCTTTATTTTATTTTTCACAATTTATTTGTCAGTGTATTTAGAACTCATTGCATCTGGGCACTTGCATATGATTGAGTAATAATTTGCTTATACAATCCCTGTCTGACTTTTTCATTTTCTAAAAATAAGAAGTTTATTTGAGCGCTCTCCCCCCTATTTTCCCCTGGAGAAATTTGCATAAGATAACAACGGTCGTTTCCCTGGTGACCCTTAATGACTATTGCTTGGTTCAGGTTTTTCTTTGTCCTCTTGAGTCAATTTTGAGAAATTAAAGGTTTTGTTTGTTTGTTTGTTTGTTTTTTAAATTTTTTTTATTCTTATGTTAATCCCCATACATTACATCATTAGTTTTAGATGAAGTGTTTTATGATTCATTGTTTTTGCATAACACCCAGTGCTCCATGCAGAATGTGCCCTCCTCAATACCCACCACCAGGCTAACCCATCCTCCCACCCCCCTCCCCTCTGGAACCCTGTTTGTTTTTCAGAGTCCATCGTCTCTCATGGTTCGTCTACCCCTCCGATTTCTCCCGCTTCATTCTTCCCCTCCCGCTACCTTCTTCTTCTTTTTTTTTTTTCTTAACATATATTGCATTATTTGTTTCAGAGGTACAGATCTGAGATTCAACAGTCTCGCACAATTCACAGCACTTACCAGAGCACATACCCTCCCCAGTGTCTATCACCCAGTCACCCCATCCTTCCCCCCCCACCCCCCACTCCAGCAACCCTCAGTTTGTTTCCTGAGATTAAGAATTCCTCATATCAGTGAGATCATATGATACATGTCTTTCTCTGTTTGACTTATTTCACTCAACATAATACCCTCCAGTTCCATCCACGTCATTGCAAATGGCAAGATCTCATTCCTTTTGATGGCTGCATAATATTCCATTGTATATATATATACCACTTCTTCTTTATCCATTCATCTGTCGATGGACATCTTGGCTCTTTCCACAGTTTGGCTATTGTGGACATTGCTGCTATAAACATCGGGGTGCACGTACCCCTTCGGATCCCTACTTTGTATCTTTGGGGTAAATACCTAGTAGTGCAATTGCTGGATCATATGGTAGCTCTATTTTCAACTTTTTGAGGAACCTCCATACAATTTTCCAGAGTGGCTGCACCAGCTTGCATTCCCACCAACAGTGTAGGAGGGTTCCCCTTTCTCCGCATCCCCGCCAACATCTGTCGTTTCCTGACTTGTTCATTTTAGCCATTCTGACTGGTGTGAGGTGGTATCTCATTGAGGTTTTGATTTGGATTTCCCTGGTGCCAAGCGATATTGAGCACTTTTTCATGTGTCTGTTGGCCATTTGGATGTCTTCTTTGGAAAAATGTCTGTTCATGTCTTCTGCCCGTTTCTTGATTGGATTCTTTGTTCTTTGGGTGTTGAGTTTGATAAGTTCTTTATAGATTTTGGATACTAGCCCTTTATCGGATATGTCATTTGCAAATATCTTCTCCCATTCTGTCGGTTGTCTTTTGGTTTTGTTGACTGTTTCTTTTGCTGTGCAAAAGCTTTTTATCTTGATGAAGTCCCAATAGTTCATTTTTGCCCTTGCTTCCCTTGCCTTTGGCAATGTTTCTAGGAAGAAGTTGCTGCGGCTGAGGTCAAAGAGGTTGCTGCCTGTGTTCTCCTTTAGGATTTTGATGGACTCCTGTCTCACATTGAGGGCTTTCAACCATTTGGAGTCTATTTTTGTGTGTGGTGTAAGGAAATGGTCCAGTTGCATTCTTCTGCATGTGGCTATCCAATTTTCCCAACACCATTTGTTGA
>NC_058411.1:136205423-136314554 GCF_002201575.2 Neomonachus schauinslandi
GACCTATTTTTATTGATTTTGAGAGGGGTTCTCTGTGCTTCCTGGATTTTGATGCCTGTTTCCTTCCCCAAATTAGGGAAGTTCTCTGCTATAATTTGCTCCATTATACCTTCTGCCCCTCTCTCTCTTTCTTCTTCTTCTGGGATCCCAATTATTCTAATGTTGTTTCATCTTATGGTGTCGCTTATCTCTCGAATTCTGCCCTCGTGATCCAGTAGTTGTTTATCTCTCTTTTTCTCAGCTTCTTGATTTTCCATCATTTGGTCTTCTATATTACTGATTCTCTCTTCTGCCTCATTTATTCTAGCAGTTAGCGCCCCCATTTTTGATTGCACCTCATTAATAGCCTTTTTGATTTCTACTTGGTTGAATTTTAGTTCTTTTACTTCTCCAGAAAGGGTTTCTCTAATAACTTCCATATTTTTTTCAAGCCCAGCTAGTATCTTTAAAGTGATGATTCTGAACTCTAGATCTGACATCGTACTAATGTCCGTATTGAGTAGGTCCCTGGCAGTCGGTACTACCTTTTGTTCTTTTTGTTGAGGTGATTTTTTCCGTCTTGTCATTTTGTGCAGAGGAGAATAGATTAATGAGAGAACAAAATGCTAGCAGAGTAACAACGTCCCCAGAAAATATACTCTAAACAAATCAGAAAAGACCTGAAGCAGTGGGAAAAGAAAGGGAAAGAGAGAAAAAAGAAAAAGAAAAAAAAGAAAAAGAGAAAGAGAAAAACAAAAACAAACAAAACAAAACAACAACAACAACAAAAAAAAAACCAGAATGTGATCAAATATGATCAGGCTGGTATATAGATCAGTGCCACACACTAGATTTGGGGTGTATTTTGGTCTTTTAGAAGAAAGTGCCTCCCAAAATTTTAAAGAAAGAAAAACTTATATATGTACAAAAATAAGGGTTGATATGATGAAGGGATGGAATATGACTGTAAAGATGGAAATTTTAAAAAATTTTATAAAAGGAATTGATAAGAAGTTGTTTGAAAAAAGAAAGAAGAGGATTTAAAAAAAGAAAAAAAAAAGGGAGAGGATGTGATCAGGCAGGGGAATAGAAAACACCATATACTAGAGATTTAGGGTATATTTTGATCTGTTAGAGGAAAGTATCTCAAAATTTTAAAGAGAGAACAACTTATATATATAAGCCAAAAATATGGGTAACTACTATGAAGGGATAGAATATGACTCTAAAAATGAAAAATAAAAATGTTTTTTTTAAAAAAAGGTATTGATAAGATGTTGGTTGAAAAAGGGAAAAAGAAAAATTCAAAAAGAAAAAAAAGAAAAAAAGACAGTTAAAAAAAAATTAACTTTGAAAGACTAAAGAATCATGGTAAAAAAGCCATGAATTCTATGTGCAGTAGTCCCCTAGAGCTGGAGTTCTGCCGTTCTCATTGATGGGTAAACTTGGTCTTGGCTGGCTTTTCTCGAGGATCTTCTGGGGAGGGGCCTGTTGCCATGGTTTCCAAATGTCTTTGCCGGAGGCGGAATTGCCCCGCCCTTGCCCCCTCCCGGCTAAGTAATCTGCTTGGGTTTGCTCTCCGGGGCTTTTGTTCCCTGTGAGCTTTCCGTACAGCTTTGGAGGCGGAGAGTGAAAATGGTGGCCTCCCAATCTCCGCCCCGGAAGAGCCAAGAACTCGGGGCCCTGCTTCTCAGTGAGCTCCCAGAGAAAAGCCGTCAGTCACTCCCGTCTCCCCAGTCTCCAGCCACACTCCGTGCTTACCCGGCCTGTGACCACGCATTTCTATCTCTGGCACCCGACCCCGGGTGGAGTCTCCAAACCCAGCAGATCCCTGCGGTGCACTCCCGCGCGGCTCCTCCCGGGGGAGGAAGGTGAGTCTCCCCGGATCTGCCGCTTGTTGGGTCCCTGCTGGAGGAGCAGTGGCCGGACTGTGCCGCGGATCACGGTTTATGGCAACCCTGAGCTGAGAGCCCGCGCCTGGGCTCCGCCTCTGCAGCCAGCTTCCCTGCTCCGTTACCTGGGAGCTCTGCCACACTCAGGCACCACCGGTCTTTCTGTGACCCCGAGGGTCCTGAGACCACCTGTTTGTTTGTTTTTTAATATAAGGTAGTTTACCAACAAAGGAGACATCGTTTGTGGCTGCAGCTAATGGGTAAAAGCTTCCAGGAGACTGAATGAGCTCCATACCTCCTTCTGAGATATGGATATGGGCCAGTTCCCTGGACTCCTTCCCCTCCTCTCCTCTTGTCCCCTAACCCTTTCACTGTCCTCCACCTGCTCCAGTGTCCAAAGGCAGTCTCTCCATGTGGGTTCTTCAGCCAGACCCTGAGGTTCCCAGAGAGGTACATGGTATCCCCAATTCTCGCTTCTTCCTAGCGCTTAAGACAAGGCCATAAATCCTTTCAATTTAAAGAGTTTTTATCAACAACTCACTTTATGAAATGATAAAGGAAGGGTCCAGGGTCCCAGAATCTTATAAACCTGTTATAGACCTAGGCTTTTGTAAGTCCTGACTGCCTTGCACAAATGGTACCAAGTGGCTCTGCTGGGTCCCTGATTACTTTTATTCCTGAAGATGAGTTTCTCTCTCTCTTCTCTTTTTAATTCTTTTTTTTTCTCCTTTTTTTAAGACAGGCGGCCACATATAGCACCTCATTTGGAAGTGTCTGGAGTCTTGGAAGTTTGGCTCCCCTATGTTCTCCTACAAATGGACCTTGAGAGCTTATTTGGAGGTTCTAGCAGGAAAGTGCAGCCCCTTATATACCCTTGATCGAATAACAATCCTCCTCTATCGGGAAAGGTTGTCCTCTTCCATGGAGTTTGGAGCTTCGGGAGGAAGCACATGAAGAGATGAGGGAGGAAGGGGACACCCGCCTAGCCGGCCAGATCAGCTGCATCAACCCTAGCGATCAATGGGGTGACAGATGTCACAGTCAGATCACCCTCACATCCTGTTCCTGGAGATGAGTTTCATGAGAGCTTGCCCCTCCTTCCTCCGTGAAAAGCCATCTTCCCAATTAAAATGTCTAAAGAAGCCACCAGGACAGACCAACAAATGTCCCCCGGGATTTAGGGGGGTGAATTGCTTCTTGGAGCCCTTCAAGCTGGATGACCACTTGTCTCTAGGTCTCTGCACTTCTTGTTATGTTGTCATACCTCCCTGGCATGTGACAGAGTCCCCCTTGCCAGCTCTTGAGAAATGGAGAAGCAACAGCCACCCATATGGCGTAAGACGGAAAATTATCCACAGTTGATATAAAAGAAGGTTGAATAAAGGAAGACTGCTGCCTGTTCTTGTCCCTGAGCCAGAGGACTCCAACCCCAGCCCTCCAGCCCCTGGGGTGTGCAAGAGCTGCAAAAGGTTCCCCTGAAAACACATCACAGCCATCCAGCAGAAACTGTGTGGTGATATCTGCAAATAATTAAACATTGCTTTTATGCATTAAATTTTATTCTTGACAGGAAAGTGTTGGGGCTCCAGGGCTAAAGACAGCTCTGAGGCTCTGTCACCATGGGCCCATGACTATTCTGGCTGGATTGTGTGCTTCCACTAAAGTGCCTTCTCAGAGAAGTGCAAATTGGACCCAGTCATGGCCTTGGGCTCTTTGTATCTCCAAAGACTGTCTGAATTTGTCCTTGGACTCAGAATGGTTTCTTGGTTTCAAACAAAACTTGTTCTCGATCTTCAATATCCATTGCTCACTGTCTAGGAGCACTGATTTCTGGATTCTGAGTCTGACCCCGAAAGGTCAGGAATGTCTTCCTTTTGGCATATCCACTTGGACAGCTCTCTCATGGGCATGGAATCTAGACAAAACTAGTCTTTCTTGTAGACTAGATGAGAAACATGTAGATAAGGCAGGCTGGTCCCCTCCAGCATTAATTTTGAAGGACATATAAATCACCCAGCCCTGCAAGAAACATGTTATAATTCTGATAATCCCTGGCTAGTCCTACGATTTTTAACTACTAAAAACATCTCAATTGCACCTGGGGAGATGTAGGTACTTAACTAAATGGTGATGAAAGAAACAGCCCCTGCATATGGTGTCTGGTGAAGTTATCTGGAGAGACATGCTCCCCGTTTGGAAAAGACCCATCCACAATGGAGATAGAAATAAAAATAAAGAGCCTCCTATAAAATTATTACCTTGTCATTTAAGTCAACAGTGGTGATGCCATGATAGAAACAAGCGGTTGTGTCACATTGTTTTATCACTCTAATTACATCAAGAACACAGTAACTGTCTGGCAGAGATAAGATTAAGGGAAGCAGAGCCCTTCTGAAATTTCCAATAGACAGCACCTGGATTTATGGACTGATTTTGTGTTTGGACATTAAGTTCAATTACTTTTCTTTAGCTCTGAAGAGTTCTGTAGCCAGGGAAACGTCATCTGGTTGATCCTGCATCACCCCCACCCTGCTCCCCCACTCTCTCCCTGGGTGCTGATCTGCCCAGACAAGCAGGGTCTGACTCTGGGAGACAGAAGCTGTCTATTTTCCCCTCCTTGGCCTCCTCCTCTTTTTCCATCCCCCTAGATGCTGAGCGGGGAAAGTCACGGCTCTTTTTGCTGACTGAGGATCTCAGGATCCAAAGAAAACAATCTTAGAATGTCGGTGGGGGAAGAGCCCACCGGAAGTCTAATGTGGCTCTGTCACTCTACAGTGGTGGTGACGGGGGCTGCAGGGGTAAGTGTTGGCCTGAGGGCATACAGCTGGAACTGCAGCCAGCACCCAGATGTCCAGGCTCCTGGAGAAACGCTAAGTTCACTTTTGCTTCTCATGCTAAGCCTCTACCCTTCCTTGGCTCATGCCGGCGTGAATTCAGCCACCCTGCCTGAAAATTTGTGTCTGCTTTTAAAGGCTAAAAATATGTGTACAGGGAAGTATGGGTCTTGAACTTCCATTCTCTGCTCCTTGTTCCCCCCTCCCCGTGGCCTTGTCTCTTCCTCTCTTTCTCTCCTCTTACTTTCTTTGAGATGGACAAGGGGAGGGTGGTAGATTTGGGAAACTGTGCTCTTTCTTTCTTCCACGGTCCTCATGAGGTTGGAGAGACCAGCCAGAATTTGGGGGCAGCCCAGGTGGCCCGGTGTAGGCCTTCTCTAATCTGGTTACCCATCTGAATGCCCCTGTGACTCTTGAGTCTCTCCCGGGCCCTCTAACTGGAGTCACTGCATACAAGTTTATAGATTTAGTACTTTTCCTATGAGCCTCCTAATGGCCATCCCAGAACTGATTAGCAGACCCCAGTTTGGAAAGTGGAGTTTGGAGTGGATAGGACACAAGTTTTCAATTAAAAAAAAAAAAAATCTTAGCTCTAACTCATTGTGACTTTGGACAAGTTACGTAACCTCCCTGAGACTTAGTTATCCCATATGAAGAAATGGGCTAAGGATAAAGCATGTGTATGTGTCTATAATTACATGCACACAATTATTGCATAATACATATACAATTTACTTATCTATATAATACCTACTTCTGTTCATGTTTAACACATGGCAGCAGTTGGTATATAGAACATTCTAGGTCTTCAGGTTAGTACTCCATGGCTCCCCCT
The DNA here is from genome assembly GCF_002201575.2 of Neomonachus schauinslandi. Lineage (NCBI taxonomy): Eukaryota > Metazoa > Chordata > Mammalia > Carnivora > Phocidae > Neomonachus > Neomonachus schauinslandi. The sequence continues at coordinate 136,210,964 of NC_058411.1, forward strand.
ACTCCTAGTGCCCCAGGGTTTCTCCTTCACGGTCAGAGCCCTGTTTCTTACTCTCCTCTCTGTGTGGACACTGGGCAATGGGGGCCCAGCTCCCTAATTGTGTCTGCTGTCAGTAAAATCATAAATCAATAAGGAAAATGTGCTTCTGACCTTGAAAGCAGAATCTTTATGACTGGTCTGTGAGGTGCACACAATTTCCTATTCTGTTCTATAAGCACTTACATTACTGTATACAAACAGGACCTTGGTTGGATTCCACCCCAGCTTAGTTCCAGGCCAGGAGGAGCCCAGCTGGGGTTTTATTCATTTGGAAGGTAGGCAAACAAAAAAGGGAGCCAGAGGGAGGGGAAGAGAAATCTTTGGTCCCAGCAGAATACTACAGGAGTCTTCATGCCCTCTGAGCAACTTGTGTCTACTGTCCCCTCTCTCCCCTGTCCCTCTCAGCCACTCAGTGTGTGATCTATAAAAGGAGCCACTGTTGCTCACAATTCATTCCTTCTTAACTCATCACAATTTGCCTCCTGCAAGCATTAGGTCACCGATGACCTCCTAATCACATATTCAATGGCTTTACCATGATTTCATGGATATAAATTTGTTTCCCAATCCTTGCAAAGAAAGGCACTTTTTTTTTTCTAAATTAATTTAACAAACACTTATCTAAGGCTTACAATGTGTCAAGCAGTGTTCTGGGTGTTTTTCAAATACTAACTTATTTAATCCACATCACGGCCCTATGAGGTAGTCCCACTTTATAGAGGACACCAAGGTTCAGAGAGATTAAGTAACTTGCCCAAGGTTACCTTGCTAATAAAGTAGCAGGGTTGGAATTCAACCCTGGATATTAAATGATGTTATACTACCTCTCAGAGCAAAGCCAACTCTGAGCCCCCACTTGACAAGGCTACAGAGACTAGCAAACTATAACATTACTGGGTTCTTTCTCCCCCTCCATTGAATCATAAAAGAATCCCTGAGCTTAAGTGTCTAAGAAAACAGAAAGAAAGTTGATTCTCGGTTCAGTGGTGGTCACTGTCATTATATTTGATCCCTCTGCTACACAGTTCCATTGTCAACACCATCCTCCTCTTATGCCAAGATGTCAAGCACTCCTGAATAGGTTTCCAAGTTGCCCTTCACAACTCTCTTCCCTACTGACCACAAGGAACCCCTCTGTGGGCAGCAAGGCTACAACATTCGGTGAAGGTTCTACACGGGTTTCAGAGGCAAGCCCCTTTCCCATGCTCTGTATAAGCTAGGACTGTGTCACTGACACTCAGAATCTCCTCCTCTTCTGTCCCCTTGATCAAAAGGATCCAAGTCGCCCAAGTCAGGTGGCTAATCTGTCCCTGTTTGCCCATGACCTTCTTGACTTTAACAATGGAAGTCCCACATTTCAGAAAAGCCCTCCATTCTGGGAAAACTAGACCATTTGGCCACCCAAATCCCAAGAGCAGAACAGGATTGGTGTCCTTTAATATTCTTTGACAGATGCAATAAAGATGGGAATTACATATAATTACTTTTTGGCAGTTAGAGTATGTTTCTTTGAATGTCACACCATGTAAAGACAGCCATATGTGGGCAAGAGATTTATTTGGGTTTCGGCAGCACACTCTTCATCAAAGCTCCCCTACTTCTATTCCTGTCCATGCATTCTTCAAAATCCAGATCACTTCCCACCTCCCGTTCAATCTTTCCCTCAGCACTCGAATTGTTTCCCCTCTGAATTCTTTGGGAAAGTAGTGTCCTTGCATGTCATTTGTCATTGACTCATATATGGTCTTATGCTATCATTAAGAATAAGCTGACATTTATTTCTTTTATTGTTATTTCATTTTTACCCTGTTTCCATCTTAAATTGCAGGGGGAAAAATTCCTTGACAGGAAGAACTGTTATATTTGCATCTACCTCTAAAATTGTCCAGATCCCAATTTGTGGGGGGAAAAGGTCATCCCCCTTACCACCAAGCAATTCTCTGAATACCAGCTGGGTGTTCTACAATTCACCACAATTCTGACACAAGCTACCTGGAGAAAGCGACAGATCTCACAGGTGAAGGGTTCAGTCCTACGTAAAGACCAGCCCTGCCCCTTCAGATGATAAATGCAAGCCCGGGCTGTTACTTGTACTTCTGCCCCACTGGCTGTAAATCAGAGGTTCCAACAACCCCCTCCCTGGGTTTGATGCATTTGTGAGAGCAGCTTATAGAACTTAGGAAACCTCTTTTATTCACTAGATTATCAGTTTATTATACAAAGATATAATCTAGGAACAGCCAAATGGGACAGATGCATGGAGCAAGGTATGGAGAAAGGGTGCAGAGCTTCCATACCCTCCGTAGGGGCTGCACTCTCCTCAAACCTCCATGTGGTCACCAACCCACAATCTCTCAGACCCCCATCCTTTTGGGTGTTAATGAAGGCTTCGTCACATAGACATAATTGATTAAACCATTGGTCATTGGTGAATGATTCAACCTCCAGCCCCTCTCTCCTCCCTGGAGGTCAGGGGGTGGGACCAAAAGTTCCAACCCTCTCATCACATGGCTGGTTCCACTGGCAACCAGACCCCACTGGTGTCCTCCTTAATGTAACAAGACACCTTTATTGTTCTCATCACTTAGGAAATTCCAAGGGTTTTAGGAGCTGTATGCCAGAAATGGGACGAAGACCCATTTATACTTATATATTTCTTATTATATTTTTCTTACTATAAATCACAATATCACAACCTCCAAGCCAGATATAGAGCCTCACACATGGTAATTACAGAGTCACAATTTGTCTGGTTGACCTTGTTTCATTTGGCATAATTATCTGTGCTTCTCTGTAAGGAAGCTGCTCTAAGATGGTTTGGTGCTGAACCAAAGAATCACCTGGAATACTTACTACAAATGCAGATTTGAACCCACATCCCAGACCTCTGGTAACTACTGTTGTAGTAGAACGATCTTGGGGTTTTAGTCCAATATATCTGGATTCTCATCCAAATTACCACTGACCAACCTTTGAACTGTGGCTTGGAGCCTACTTATTTCTCCAAGCTTTGGTTTCCTCATCTGAAAGATATCAAACAAAACCTCACAATATGGCTGTGAGGATTAACATTATAACATGGGGAAGTACACAGTACTTGCCATATTATAAGGGATCAATAATTATCACCTGCATATCCATATAACCCATGGACAAATTTCTCCTTCGTATGAGGCAGCATCTAGTTTCCATATTGTTATATACTAAATGAGATTTAAATTTTCCCCTCCTGGGGTCACCAAGGCCCAGGTGGTCTCTGCAGATCTTATTGAAACACCTCGCCAAAAAGAAATGTATTAGAATAACAAGACATGTGCTTTTCCGGTGGCCCTTTTCAGCAGCTGCCCTATGAGACCGTGAACTCTAAAGAAAAAAAAATTAAAATAGAGTCAAACCACCTCCCCAACAAGAATCATTGAATAGAAAGAATCTATACTTCAAAAGCTGAATAACTGCAGACATAGAGAAGGAGAGTGCTCAGCTACGAGGAGGTCGGTTCTGTAAAAAATAAAAATAAAAAACAAACAGGTCTAACACAGAATAGCCTCAGAGTTCAGTCCATGAGAGACAAAGAAACAAGGGAATAAAGAGGAGGAGGAGGAAGATGATTGGGATGAGAATCAGACATTATCTCAAGTAAAGTTTTCCCCATTGATGCGATAAGTGTGGCATCTATAATTAACACCAGGGCTACATTATAGGTGTATTTCTACTTTACAGGCTGTGTGCTGTGCACGTTTATTTGCTTACATTACCTGTTAATACATTTTCCTTATTCATTCTATCACATAGAGATTTTTCTCAGTTAATCTTTCTGTTGTTAAAAAGCCCTTAGTTAAAACAATTTCTTTCTAAGTAACGCTTTGTGCATGTTTCTGTTATTGACTCTTTTACACTGTGATGTATATTCACATCTATCTTCTCTGTTCAACTTGGGAAAATCCAGAAGGCAGTTTCATTCATCTTTGGGTCCCCAGAACCCAGCACAGACCTTGGCACATAGTAGGTAGTTGATATTGTTGTGTTGGATTTACTTGAGTTGAAAAAGATGTCCGAACATTACAGTCACTTTTCCAGCACCCGGCGTGGACAGACAGGGGGTGATCTTGTGTGTAGATGGGGACCCGCACAGTCATTCCTTTCAAAAGATGCCATAAAAAGACCAAAGAGAGAGCAGCAAAGTTCACCAATGATGTAAGTCCTCCGTGCAGGTCTGTGTGATTCGGGCCCTCTGGGAACCTACCCTCTCGGGGTGAAAAAAGCAATCAGGTGACCTTCAATGGCTATAAGTTTTCAGCATGTAGCCTCCCTTGGGTTAACATCCTGGACATTGTACCTCCATCCATTATTGGAAAAGTTCCAGAACTAAAATTCCTGTGGATCCCAGAGAAAATCTTTGCTTCTTACAAATTTTGCAACCCCAGGCAAGTTATTTAATGTCTCTGCCAAAAGGGAATCATACTCTTATGTTACTCACAGAGCTAGGATAGGCAGAATCAAACAATAGAAAGAATGTGAAGATTTTAGCCAAGAGCCTGGCACATAGTAAGTGTTCAATGAATTCAAGAATTGCTGGAGGAGAGAAGAGGAGGAGAAAGAGGTGGCTGCACGGGTTAAATGAGACAGTTATATGTGTATCAGCCCGCTTATGCCCTGGCACATAGTAGGTCCTCAATAAATGTATGTCCCTTCCTCCACCCCACCGCACCCCTGGTGTGGGCGCTCAGTGAAGTATTATTGAAGTGCTGAGTTGTCATCCTTCAATCAATAGCTGAATTGATGAATATTTGACTTGGAATTGAGCAGTTCTATTTCAGTTTTCTGAGTAAGCAAGTCTAGTCTCCTTATTTTTTTCTCGTTTAGTTCTTCAGTGACCTTTTGACTTTACAGTGTGAAACCTCTGGACCCCACTCCTCAGTGTTCCCTCGACAAGCTTTTTCTTTTGACACTTTGGGTTATAAATTCAATCAGCCACACTGATATCAGCCCCTCCCCAGTTCCAAGAGGTGACCCTCCAGTGTCACAAGTTTGGTGGGAGCAAATATTCAGGAGGAGAGCTGGACTGTCCACGCAAGTGGTGCTCAAGAGATAAGCCTGTGATGGAGGTGGCCACATTCTGCCCATATTCAGCCCAAAGGTCCCCATTCCTCCCCCCTTCCTTCTTCCCTGTATTCAACGAATATTTCCTTACTTTGTGTTTGGCATTCAGGGTCCCGTAGTGACAAGAGATGGCCCGTGTCCTATGCGGGCCTCTCTGCTAGCTGCCCTCATGTCACTCACCCACAGTTAATGTCTCTAGCTTCTGTTCCGTGCTCCGTACAGGTGTTACTCAGCCCACTACACCTGCTGAGAAACCTCTTCCTTTTGAAATAATTTCAGACTTACAGAAAAGTTAAAGAAGTCATACCAATAATTGACGTATACACTTCATTCTGATCCCCAACATTTTAAATTTTTACCGCATTGACTTGATCACCTTCTCTGTATCTTTCTATACATATGCCTGTTCTGAAGCATTTTAGAATGATTTGCAGACATGTGGCCCCTCTACAGCTAAACACTTCTGTGTGTACTTCATGAAAACAAGGACATCCTTTTATAGGACCACGGCATAGTTTTCAAAACCAGCAAATGAACATTAGGAGTTACCTAATTGACAAACCTTATTCAAATTTTACCACTAGAATTGTCCCCCTAGAATTCTTGGTAGCAAAAGAAAAAAAAAATACTGATCCAGAATCCAATCTGGGGACCCATCTGGCATTCAGCCATCTTGTCTTACTCCCGTTTTCCCTGAAATGGTTCCTCGATCTTCGCTTTTTGTGACCTTCACATTTTTGAAGAGTACAGGACCATTCTTTCTAAGATAGTCCCTCAATTTAGGTTTGTCTAATGTTTCCTTATGATTTGGTTCAAGCTCTGTGTTTCTGGTAAAATCACACCGCCGCGATGCCATGTTCTCAGTGAGCTGTATCAGGAGGCATGCAGGATGTCTTTGTCCCCGTGCAGGTGATACTCATTTGAGTCCCTTGGTTAAAGTGGTTTCCATCAGTACCCCTGATAAGGCTGTAACAGTACCACTGTAAGGCATTATTTTTCTTTTGAATTGTGTAAGTACCTTGTGGAGAGGTACTCGGAGACTAAGTAGGTATCCTTTTCCTCATGCAAATTCAGCTCACTAAATTTAGCTTTTGTTGATACCTCTTGCCTGAAAAAATTATTACTGAAGTGGTTGCCAAATGGTAATTTTCAAATTGGATCATTCTCTCTTCACTTATTAACTGGAGTTCTCCTATAGAGAAGAGCTTTCTCTTCTCCATCATTTATGCATGTTTACTTGTATGCATGTGGATAGAGTGTGTCTGTGTGTATAGAGTGTATTAGTTCCCTATTGCTGCTATAACAAATGACCACAAACTTAGTGACTTAAAACTTTACATGCTTGGGCGCCTGGGTGGCTCAGTTGGTTAAGCGACTGCCTTCGGCTCAGGTCGTGATCCTGGAGTCCCTGGATCGAGTCCCGCATCGGACTCCCTGCTCGGCAGGGAGCCTGCTTCTGCCTCTGACCCTCCCCCCTCTCATGTGCTCTCTCTCTCTCATTCTCTCTGTCTCAAATAAATAAATAAATAAAAAAAAACTTTACATGCTTATTTTCCTAAAGTTCTGGGGGCCAAGTTCAAAATAGGGCTTATAGGGATAAAGTTAAGGTGTCAGCAGGCCTGCATTCCTTTTTTTTTTTTTAAGATTTATTTATTTATTTGGGGGTGGGAAGAGAGAGAGAGTGAGCCCCACGCAGACTCTGTACTGAGAGTGGGCCCCAAAGCACAACCCTAAGATCATGACCTGAGCTGAAACCAAGAGTCAGAAGCTCAACCAACTGCACCACCCAGGCCCTCCAGGTCTGCATTCCTTCTAAAGGCTCTAGGGGAGATTCTACTCCTGACTTTTCCAACTCCCAGAGTTTGTCCACATTCTTTGGCACATGAGAACTTTCCAGCAATCACACCACTCCCAAGTCTGCTTCCATTATTACACCTCTTTCCCTGACCCCCCTACCTCTCTCTTGGATTTATAAGGACCCTTGTGGTTACATTGGGTCCACCAGGATAATCCAGAAGAATCCCCCCAGCTCAAATTGTTTAACTTAATCACATGGGCAAAATCTCTTTTATTATGTAACATATTAAGGGAACATATTCACAGATTCTGGGAATTAGAATGTAGACATCTTTGAGGATCATTATTCTGTCTACCACAATCAGGATGGATTCACAAATTCTCATTTTACTCTATGGGTTACATTACAGATTTTGACTCTCAAATTGTCCAAAGTGTGGTCAGTGGGAGCCACTTTAATCCTGCTCCTGATCCTGCATCTTTTGGACTCGTCCCATTATTCTCTGAGTCCTTTCTTGCTTTCTGGCACAATATGTTCTAGGTTCAACTTATGTTTTTCCTGTCCCTGTCCTGCCTGATCAGCCATTTCCTGAAAGGCCCTGCTTTCTTTTATTGCAAAATAATATTTAGAAGCTAATATCTGATCATCTGGTATGTTCATTACTACAGGTCCTCTCATTGGGTGCACACGCACACATCTATCATCCATCTATGTCTAGGTGTATCTATATATGTCAAAATATATCATGCTGATACCTTCAATTCCAATCCAAACCACAGAGTTTATTCCAGTCTTCCTTTTTCATGTGTATAACTCCCTTCTCTGACACTGAGAGCTCCAGCTCTCCTTTCCACAAAATATTTTACACATTTGCTCAACCCTAACTGTACTTCGTTTTTGGGTTTGCTAATCCATGTCTCTGTGTAAACAAACCTACTAACTACAGTTCGGTATTTGTTTAAAGTTCTTTCTGTCTGTAGCCTGAGAGCATACAGTCAAATACAGTACTCAGAGGTTACTTGGGTTAATTGTCCCCCTCTGCATTTACGCAGTTACATCTCCCTGCCTTTTTTTTTTTTTTAATCTCGTTTCCCTCAACAGGAATGACCACTTCACTTCACCAAGCAAATGTTGATCAAAAACTACAAATCAACTGGGAGCTCTTCCTATTGAAGGAGTCAGTCCATTTGATAGCTCCCTTATAGCAATTTCTATTTTATCTTAAATTGTTTTCTTTTCTCTGGGTCTCTCCAATCAGAATGAATGTAATGTTAGGGTAGAGGGGTGACCTCTCCCCATTCTTATCTTCCATACAGCCTCCAGATAAATGATATAAATCTTTGTGGAATCAATGAAAACAGCCCACTGGCTAGAGAAAGTGGAACAGATGATTAAAGGGATGAGAAAAAAAAAAAAAGAAGCTGAGGCAATGCAATCGTGTCCTTTACAATTTCACCATTTTTGGTTCTTCCCAATCCTAGTAATATTTGACTTATTGGCTGTAATATCTAGGGTTCCTATTTGAAGTTCACAACATCTATCGAGCATAAGGAGGGGGTATTATTGGTTCCATTCTTACAAAGGAGAAAGCTGAGGTTCAAACAGATTAAATAACTGGCCCAAGCACCCTGACTAACACACAGTCAATCCCGGAACAGGGATCTCCTTGTAATTTTATAATGAAAAAATTCCTGTCCCAAATGCACCTGCTTATTGGAACAAATCAAATCATTCAGAGATGCATGAAGAAAAGTTAATAGTCTCCCCTTCCCTTGTCCACATGCCACCGATGTGAACTATGTGGCTGTGTCCTTCTATACTTTCATGTTTCAAAACTGTGGAATCTTGATACACTCATGAATGCCAGGACTCTAAGAGTATAAGCCCTCTGATCAATATGACATGAGGGAACTGAAGCCAAAGACTCACTTTGTGATGCCAGTCTAACTCTCTGACATGCTAGTGGCCTCCCAGATCTAATGGAGATGGACTTCCAAATTATGGTTGCTGCAGAGAGAAAAGGTTCTACCACCAGGAGCCCCCGTGGTTCTTGGGGACATTCAAATGGCTTCTCTCTTACCTCTGAGGCTGTAAGATGGGAGAAAGAACCCAGTGGTGCTCCAGAGTTTCTTTAGCTAGACAAATCCATGATACCTAACTTACTTCCTCACCCTTCTCAAGAAAATTCTGCATTCTCAATCTATCCCCACACTAGGGACGCCATGAGTTGTTGGGCGGGGGAAGGCAGGGTGAAAGAGGATGCAAAAAACTTTCTCTTCCCCTTGGGGAGCATTCACCTCATTTGGAGAGATGAAGAATACAGTTAACACCTTGAGTCTTAGCTATCCATCTTTCCTTAAGGATTTCAATTGTGTTTTCTGCCAGGTGCTTGCTTTAGCAGCCAGGACCCTCTTGGAAAGCTGGTGACGTCCAGTTCTGGCCCAAGGTAACTCCAACAAGTAGCTTGAAGGAAGGGGGGAGGGTGGCCTGTCTCCAGGGAAGGTCTGGGCTCTTTCTTGATCTGTCTCACCTTCCACTTCCTGAATTTGAAAGTATGAACCAAGAACTGTTTCTGCCAAGCCTGGGACATCTGTAATTCAAGACAGAGGGAGGAATTGCTCAAGGAAACTATCAATAATCCACACAGTGGATAACAAATTCCTGCCCCCGATCACCCCTTAGTGGGAATTTTCCAAGAACCAAGGAATTTCCAAGAGTGGGGTTCCGGCACATTCTCTGTCATGATTCCTAGCTGTGTGTCTTTAGACAAGTCACTCCAATCTCTGAGTCTCACACAAAGGAAATTGTTTTAACTAGATGGATCTCTACATCTCTTCTAGCCCATGCATGCAGGATTTCAAATTGAAACTAACCACCATTTAGACTTCACACAGCCTTGGCGGACATCTCCCCACACGTCTTGGCTGGAGCTCAAGTCCTAGGCTGGGCCCCCAATTTCTTAATCATTAATCATGGGGTTGCTCTTCACTAAGGACCAGCAGGTCTCTGACCACCCGCCTTTGTTCATGTGATATCAAGCAACCTATTTTCCCCCCTCTCATTAGAATGGGCAAGAATCACAAGCCTAACTAACATCATAATAGAGCCTGATGAATAAATTTCTATTTGATGTGGAGGCTTTAGACTTTACAAGTGAAATCCAGGACAGATATTTCAGCCAGGCTAACTACCTCCGAGAAGCCACATAGGTTCTAAAATTAATCACATCCTTTTCTTTTCCCCATTCCTATTGAACACTGTTACTCACCTTAGCAAAATGGTCAAAGGTTCAGTTCAGCGGTTCCCAACCTGGGGTCTCTAGACTGGTAGGGATCCACAAAGGGAGTAGTGGAGGTCTTTGAGCTATTTTCAATATTTCCAAAAGCCTGACAGAAATTGTATATTATCCAAGATAAGGCTGCATAAGCTAACTAAAATGTCAAGTTGCTAAGCTTGTTGGCTGGATCCTACAAGTTCAACGTGTAGCTTTAGCTATCAGGTGTTGATCTCAAATTGGACTTTGGAAGGCATGTATGCCTTTGATGAAGAAGAAAGGAGAAACACCATTAGTTATATATTCAGGTTGCTCATTAGATAAAGTATTTTAAGGCATGGGATCTATATGGGGAAAATAACAAAAAGGGCCCTGATGGTAAAGAACTTGGAATCCCATGTACTTAACCCACAAACTGCCTTTGTATTGCCATCTGAGCTTTGCCCAAGGAAGTGCCTCAGTTAAATTGTCAGCCACTATGGTCCCTTTGTCTTGAGCTATATGGATCTGCTGTGGAGAAAAAAACAGGCATCTGCCCAGATAAGCATTTGCCAAATTAGGGAATCTTTAAGGGGATTCTAAGGGAGCTACGGAAATCAGAGTTACAGCAGGAAGAAGTGACGAGTCCCTGAAACTTGCTGACATACCAGGGTTGGTGTGTGTGTGTGTGTGTGTGTGTGTGTGTGTGTAGGTTGGGGAAAAGCCAGATGTGGTTTGTTTTTGTTTTTGTTTTAATTTAAATTCAAGTTAGTTAACATATAGTGTGGTATTGGTTTCAGGAATAGAATTTAGTGATTCATCACTTACATACAACAATAACACCCAGTGCTCATCGAAATAAGTGCCCTTCTTAATACCCGTCACCCCTTTAGCCCATCCCCTTCACCTCACTTTGTTCTCTGTATTTAACAGTCTCTGATGGTTTGGCACTAGATGTGTTTTATGCAATGGGTGGATGGGTGTAGGTTGCAGAGTGGACATGAGTGTATAGTGTTGTCTGAGCTGTTGGTAGAGAGGTGTCCGTGGAGTGATGCTCAGGGTGTGTGTAGGTAAGGGCTGGATGTGGATCGGGTGGGGACGTGAGAGTGGGCAGGTGGGGATGTGGCTGCCCTGTGCACACTTGTGTGTAGGTGTGCAAGGAGGAAAGTGGAGCCCTGGAGCCTCCTGATAAAAACATTCGAGAGAAACTCTCCCCTAGGCATCTGCTGAATGCAAATACAACAGACAGAGTTGATGATTTCATAGATGCTAAATCAACAGAGGGTTAAATCAAGTTCATCTGATAGAAAACAGCCTATGCAGAGAGGGCCTGGTGCTGCAGAATCTGGTGGGGGTACTGCTGGTCTTGTCTTCCTGACCCAGAGGCAGAGCTTGAGTGTGCCCCCCGCAGGTTCTGCCGCCCTATCCCCGGAAGCAGGGGTACCTGGGGGGCGATCAGCGAGAGGAAGAAATGAATCGTGTTCCAGACAGTGGCCAGCAATGATTATGAGAAGACACACGGGGGGCCTGGGAATCCTTTCCGTGGGGATAAGAGGGTGATATACAGCCAAGAGACACCTTCTCCATTAGAGACTGTCACAGGGACAATTCCCTGGTATTTTACAAGCTACCTGCTGGTGGAATCCGGAGGACCTGTGTTGGTGAAGTACAGGAATATCGTGCCCTCTTCTTTGCCCTGGGAGTCAAACCGGCTCTGCCTCTTCCAGTGCAGACAACCCAGATGCCCCATCTGCTCTCAGCCTTCCCTGTCCTCCTGACCCGCATTCCGGAGACTCTCTCTCAGGAACTAGGGGTTCCTTATCCCAGGAGCTGTGGGTTCACAACGTGGCTCCCATTCACCTCACAGGGAAGTTTGGAGTCTTCTGTTGATGGTTTCGATTTTCCCCACTGTGGGACCCATCTCGCAACATAGAGGAGATTTCTTTTGCTGGTGTCTTTTGCTCCAATCAGTGATTTCTCAGTGCCCATTTAGAGGCTTCAGAAGGCCACACCTACCCAGTATGAGGGATGGGGCGTTGATGGGAAACAGGTGCATTCTCGCGGGTGTGATAGGCCAAGTCACCTCTCTCGAGACTTGGGTGCCCCATCCACCTCTGCTCTCCTCCCTGTCCCCAGCCCACTCTCCTCACCAGCCACACAGCAGACTCACGTGGGCCACCCACTCCCAGATCTTGCTCCCCCAAACCACCCCTGGCATCACCAGACAAACACGGTCTCAAAGGCCCAGTTCATATTCTTCTGTCTACAACAGAAGCTCTAACATCCTTTACCTGACATTCCAACTGTCCAGAGTGTCTTTATGCGCTGATATTCTGACCCCATCATTGTTGTTGCTATTAAATATGGCATTGATACCAACATCCCTTTCTGCTGTGTCAAGACAAGTTTCTTCCTCAGGTTCCCGAGCCCCAGCTTAGGGAAGGCAAAAGAGGGAAGTACACAGTAAAGAGATGGACTGAGGCATCCTTTTTCCACTGATTTAAAAGTGCCAAGGGGCGCCTCAGTGGCTCAGTCTGTTGAGCTTCCGACTCTTGGTTTCGGCTCAGGTCATGATCTCAGGGTCTTGAGATGGAGCCTCACGTAGCACTCTGCATTGGGCATGGAGCCTGCTTAAGATTCTCTCTCTCCCTCTCCTTCTGCCCCTGCCCCCCCAAAATAAATAAATTAATCTTTTAAAAAAAAAAATGCCAAATCTATCGTACAAAAAACATGCATATAGTCTTTTAGAGGACTCACTACCTTATTCTGTTGTTAAAGTTATCTATGCAAATGGTTACCAAATTCCAGCCCAGGGATCCAGTCTGGCCCACTTCTTGATTTTTGTACAGCCCACGAGCTAAGAACCATTTTGCATTTTTAAGTTGTTTTTTTAAAAAATAATCAAAAGAAGGGGTGCCTGGGTGGCTCAGTCGCTTCAGCGTCCAACTCCTGATCTCGGCTCAGGTCTTGATCTCAGGGTCATGAGTTCAAACCCCATGTTGGGCTCCGTGCTGGGTGTGGAGCCTACTTAAAAAAAAAAAAATCAAAAGAAGACTATTTCTTGACATGTGAAAGATACATGAAATTAAAATTCCAGTATCCATAAACAAATTTTTATTGGAACACGGTTACCTTCATTTGTTTTATCTTATGCATGGAAGCTTTTACGTGGCAGGGTTGAGTAGTTACAGAGAAACCATATGACCCCCAAAGCTGAAAATATTCACTATCTTTACACAAAATGTTCGCTCACCCCTGGTCTAATCCAAAACCAATATCGCATCATTTAAATTACTCTAGCTTTATAATATGTTTTGATCCTTACTAGGCAGGTAAGGATTCAAGTTCTGTGTGGGGTGGAGGGGGTCTGATGCTTATATAGTTTGGGGGAACTGCTTTAAAAAAAGAATACCAAATTACAGTTAAAATTAGGTATAAAGATGCATCTTTATTGAGAATGAGAAAAAAGGTCACAACAAATTACACATTTTTGAAAGTTTTCAAATGCTATGCAAAATCCAGAAAAATAACTAGAATACACTATCGGTTAACTAACTGACATACCTCCATGGTACTTTTTTCCTACACTTTGGGGGTGATATATTCTTTAGTACCCTCTTCACGTGACAATACTTTTGTAATATTTTCTGCAGGGAAAATAAAAAAGTTATTCAAACTTTACTCTAACACGGTTCATTGTAATTTAATTTTTTATTATGATTGATTGCTTTGAAAAGTCTCTTCCAGCAGTGTACCATGTAATTGGTAATGAGAAGTAAAGACATAAGATTTCTGTCAAACTTGGAAAAACTTCTAGCTACCTCCATTTATACCTAAACGGTAAGGTTTCAGAGAATTTCAAGTTTTCTCGTGCTGAGATAAATCTGAAAGTCTCTGAATTGACAGCATTCCTTAGTGAGTTTCATGCCAATATTCTTGTTGTAGTGGCAAATTATAGGTTTGTTATTTTTGTTGATATTGACTTGTGTCAAATCAACAATAAATAGAAATATTTTCCAGTGTGTTCTTATGACTCATTATCCTTATTACTTAGATTATCAAACAATCCATGAACTTATTTGTAACTTCTACTTAAACCATATCTCTTTGTCTTGATAGAATTATGACTTTCTATATAATTTGGCAATTTTTTGCTATACTTTTCTCCTCAGTGTCTGCACAATTCTGTTAATTTTATAACTCAACTTTATTGCTTTGGTTTCTTGCTTCATTTTTTCTCTGACTTCTTTATTCTGTAATAAATAAAGATGACAAAGGAAGTTTACCTTTTATATCCACCCAAATCAGAAGTCTAAAATTTCTCACTATTTTATTGAAATGTTCCAAAACCTCTTTCCAAATTGCAGTTAGAAGAGTATATTCAAGCTTTATCAACTTTACAAATACATTTTGCATCTCATTTGCTTTCTGGTTTCTCTCTCCAAAATGGAATTTTAGAGCCCTGGAAATATCACTGTAACTATACTGTCAAGCTTGGGCACTGGGTTTGAGGTTCCGACTGAAGGGAAGATGAGTTTGGGATAGATGTTATGGAGTTCATTTAGCATACAGTTTGGTTATTGCAAAGCCAATCCGGGTATAACGAAAGCCTCCCAGGATAGGCACAGTGCCCCTGACACCATCAAGAATCTGTCCTGATCCAATACCACCAGACATAGTTGAAATGTGATGGAGGGAAAGGCAGAGCAGAAAGAGATCTGTGGTTAGGAAATCTGAATTTGGCAATTTTCACAGAAACAGAAGACCACATAAGTATGCAGCCAGGCTCCTCCCAGGTCCTTGGGAGGAATAAGGAAATGAGGGTCCTGAGGCTAAAGCTGCATTTGCTATGCACCTCTGCTGGAAGGCAGGACACATTTGCTCTCATTGTCCATTTTCAAAGTTGCATTGACTCTACAATGTTCCCTTTTCTATGCATTGGAGAGTCAGCCTGTCAATCTCCGTTAAAATTCCTGTTAGGTTTTACTAGGATTGCATTCCAATTATAGATAAACTTGAATCCAGTTCTTGTCCCTCCAGTACTAAATATTTCCATCAGGAATGAGCTCCATCTGTCCATTCCTCCAGGCCTCTTTTATGTCCTTCAATAAAGTATTGCATTTCTCACAATGTATGCTTTGCAATTCCTTGTCTTCAGAACCACCCGTCTTCCTTTGTTGATCTTGAATCGCATTACTAAACGCTCTTATTAGTTCTAATATTTGTCTGGAGTCTCAGTAGAAGATTATGTTGTCTGTAGCAAAAAAGATATTTTTGTCTCTGCTTTTCTGATACTTACAACCTTTTTGTTGTTGTTGTTTTGCTTCATTAAATAAGGCTCCAAATACAGTGATGCTTTCAGCCGATATCTTTATCCCGAAAAGAACGTTGCTTTTTATTCCTGGTTTTCTAAGAGGTTTCTTTTGATTATTAGGGTTTTTTTGTTTGCTCTGTATGAATGTGGAATTACAACAAATACTTTTACGTGAATGATTTGGTAGTTATCTAGCTGTGTTCAAGGGACAAGGCAAGCCTAGGGTCCTCATATTACTCCTCCATCTTAACTCACCTTCCTTAGGTGAATTGGGATAAGCACGTAATTTTCTTTTTGTCGATTAGTGTAGTGATTTTTATTGATAATTTTCTAATATTTATTTATCTTTTCATTCCATTGTCCACGTGTAATTTTTAACTCATCAGTAGCTTTGTCCCTCCTTTTTAAAAAATTTCTTTTTCTCTTTTAGAGAGAAAGTGTGGAGAAGGACAGGAGGAGGGGGAGAGAGAGAGAGATCTTAAGCAGGCTCCTGGCCCAGCATTTATTAACATTTGATCTTTCTTATTAACTAACAAATGCACTTAAAGCTATAGATATTTCTCTGGCACTTATTTAGCCACATGTTTTCTGCACAATACCCCTGTTGTGATTCATTTCTAGCCTTGACACAGCAACAACCCCTAAACAAGATACAAACAAGGCAAGCCATGGAAGGAACGACTGGTAAATTTGACTAAATCCATACTAAAGTAGTCTAAATATTAAAGTTAAAAGAAAAAAGAGACTTGAAAAAATATTTTCTTGCCATGGAAAAATAATTTAACATCCATAATTTAGCAATGGTTTCTACAAGTCAATAAAAAATAACCCAATATAATACTGAGCAAAGGATACACACACGATTTCACGGAAGAGGAAATAAAACAAGTGGCCAGTAAATATAAGAGAAGAATGTCCCAAGTAATCAGTTAAATGAAAATGAAAACCAGGGCATGAAACTCTCTCACCCAATAGATGGGCAAAGAGAGAATAGAGTGTAAGAGAGGTAAAGCCCCAAAGACCATGTATAAAGAAAACTCAACAGCCATTCATAACAAAATCTCTCAGTGATCTAGGACCAGAAGTGAACTTCTTCAATCTGATAAAGGGCATCGACAATACAACCAATAGCTAACATCATATTTAATGATGAAATAGTAAATGCTTCTACCCTAAGATCAGAAACAAGGAAAGGGGGACCATTCACATTACTTCTATTTAACATTATACAGGATATCTTAGCCATTGCTCTGAAACAAAAAAAGTAAATTAAAAGCATAAAAAACAAAAAAGTAATAAGTAAAAGTTCCACTATGATAGATGACATAATTGTTTACACACAAAATCTCAAGGACTGTACAAGCCAACTAGTAAAATTAATCAGTGAATTTAGAAAGATCTCAGAATAAAAGGTAATATACAAAAGTCACGTGTGTTTTTATATTCTAGCAGCAAATAATTAGAATATGAAATATCAAAATTCCAATTACTAGTGTTTCAGAATATGTAAAATACTTAGTGATCAACTTTAAAAAGATGTGTAAGTGTTGTACATCAAAAACTAAAAGAAAAAAAACTTAAGAAAAATCAGAGAAGACAAAGAAATGAAGGGATGTACCATATTCATGGATTAAAATGCTCAATATTATTAAGATGTCAATTCTCCCCATATTGATCTACAAAGATAATTCCCAATCAAAGTCCTAGCAGGGTTTTTTTGTAGAAGTTGACAAGCTGACTCCCAGATATAAATGGAAATGAAAAAGACCTAGAATATCCAAAGCAATTTGGAGGAAAAAATTGATACGCTTATACCCCTTGATTTCAAAGCTTACATATAGACAGTGGGGTATTGGTTAAAAGATACCCATTCTAATCAATGATTAGAATAGAACATCCAGAAATAGACCTACACATACATGGTAAGTTGATTTTTGACAAATATACAAAGGAATCAGTGGAGAAAGGACAGTCTTTCCAGCAAAGGGTGATGGGATGCTCGAATATGTATATGCAAAAAAAAAAAAATAACCTCAGTTCATACCTTACCAATTGGAAAGCCCAGAATAGAAAGCCAGAAATACACCCACATTTTACAATCATTTGATTTCTGACAAAGGCATCAAAGCAATTCAACAGGGATAGAAAAGTCTTTTTAACAAATGATTCTGGAATAACTAGATATCCACATGCCAGAAGAAAGAAAGACAAAAGAAGAAAGAAAGAAAGAAAGAAAGAAAGAAAGAAAGAAAGAGAGAGAGAAAGAGAGAAAGAAAGAGCGAGAGGAAGGAAGGAAGGAAGGAAGGAAGGAAAAGGGAAGGGAAGGGAAGAGAAGAAAAAGAAGCTCAGCCTCTGCTTCATACCAAACACAAAAATCAATTGAAATTGATCATAGACACAAATGTAAAAGATAAAACCATAAAGCTTTTAGGGGAAAATGTAAAAGATTTCAGAGTAAGCAGAAGTTTCTTACTTCACAGAAAACAACTGACATAAAAGAAAAAATAATTAGTTATATTTCATCAAAATTAAAAACATCTGCTTATTATAAGACACCATTAAGGAACTATTGAGGCAAAGCTACTGATTGAGAGAAAGTATTTGTAAATCATGTCTGACAAAGGACTGTGGGTCTCCTGAAAATGAAGAACCTCTCTAACCACTAATAAAAAGGCAAATAACTCATTAAAAATTTGACAAAAGATTTGTATAGGTGTGTTACAAAATAAGGCATACATATAACCAAAACCAGATTTTTAAAAAGCACTTAACATCATTGTGTATTAGAAAATAACAAAATATGGGGTGCCTGGGTGGCTCCGTTGGTTGGGCGACTGCCTTCGCCTCAGGTCATGATCCCAGTGTCCTGGGATCAAGTCCTGCATCGGGCTCCCTGCTCCACGGGAAGCCTGCTTCTCCCTCTCCCACTCCCCCTGCTTGTGTTCCCTCTCTTGCTGTGCATCTCTCTGTCAATAAATAAATAAAATCTTTTAAAAGATGACTGACAGCACCAAGTAAGCAAGATTGGGGAACCAGTGGAATTCTCATACAATTAGTGGGAATATAAGATGGTACCATCACTTTGGGAAAAGGTCTATGTTTCTTATAAACATCTGCCCAGTAATTCCATTACTATGTATTAACACAAGAGATATAAAAGTGTTTGTACTTAACAAGACTTGTACGATAATATTCATGGCAGCTTTATTTATAATACCCCTAAACTGGAAGCAGCTCAGGTGTTCATCAATAGGAGGATGAGTAAAGACATGGGGGTATATTCATACAACGGAGTAGTGGTTACTGATACCCAGGACTTTGTGGGTGAATCTCAAAGACATTATTCTGAATGACAGAAGTCTTACACAAACGAGTGCATACTCTAAAATTCCATTTATATGAAATCCAAGAAGAGGCTAAATTAATCCACTGTAAGCAATAACCCTCTGGAGGGTAGGAGCAATGACTGACTGACAAGGGAAATTTCCAAGGTGATATTTAAGTTCAGTGCCTTTATAGGAATTTGGGAAAATCATTTACCCAAATTCGTGTATATTCAAGAATCATGTATACGTTGTATGTAAATGTTACTTCAAAGAAAAAAATCCTGTAAACAAATATTGAACTATAGTTATGACAGAATGCTGAAATATTTAGGATGCAATGATGAAATTGCACCGTGATATTGCAATTTACTCTGAAGTGCACCAAAAATGAGATAAGTTAATGGATGAGTCAGATGGATGAGTAGATAGATACCTGACAAAGTAAATAAAGTAAAAATGTTCATGGTAGAAGCTGGATGGCAGGTCTATGGATATTCACAGTAGAATCCTTTAAGCTTTTTTGTATATTTGAACTTTTTTATAAGAAAATGCTGAAAGAAACAATGAAAAGAAGATTCCATGAACTCCTAATTTGACTTCCATAGGAGCGCTAGCAGTGACCATCCCAGCGGGACGGGACTCCCCCTGCAAAGGAAGGAGCAGGGCTCAGCTGGCTTCCCAAGATGCTATCAATTCAGACAAAAGAGGCCCTTCCTTTCCATGGCCCTTTTCTTTTGTAAAACGAGTTAGAATACAATGGTTTCTTCTGATGTTTAAGCATTCACTTATGCCTTCAAATTCATTAGAGGGATGGTAAAGAAAAGCTGAGAAACAAATGCATTTGGAATTTGACAAATGCCTTTCTGTGGGCAATAAGGGAGAAGCCAGAGCCTGAGACGTTGCATGCTTTGACAGAACCAGTCAATTACAATTTTCAGAAGGAATAACCTGTAGATGTTAAAAATATATATATCTGATGCGCACAGAAAGCTGGAGTTTACCTCCAATCCATCTGTGAATGCCCCCAGGCGGAGCTGTCTGCTTTTGCAAGATAAAAGTCTTTGTTAAAAGATGCTCCTTGCAGGATGGGATCTGAAGATGCTCAGATGAGGGCTGCAGGTAGAAATCTGAGGGGGGAGAAGAGAAGTGTGACCCTGAGATGGGGGTTCAGGTCACCACAGGGTTGACTTCAAAAGCTCCCTAACTCAATCTTGCATTGCTGTTGCTTTGCAGTCCAAATGTCCCAGATTTTCCTGCTCAGTTCAAGTGCCGGGCACTTGGCTCCCCTGGTTGAAGGTGGCACCGCCCACGTACAACCACACCTGTGTTCCTCTAGAAGTCTTTCTAGAGTCTTTCATAATAAGACATTAGCCATCACAAAAGAAACTTTTGAGCAGGCTTCACGCAAATTTTCTTGTTTCAAAGACCATCATTGGCTATGGTGATCATTGGATTAGGAACCTTTGATTGAGGATCTACCGTGTGTTACATCCTGCGTCGCACGCTATGCCTACCATAACTCCCAGCAACAAAACACACACTGAATGTTAGCTTCTCACACGGGGAAACTAAAGCTCAGAGCCGGGAGGTACCGCGTCTTACCCAGCTGGTAAGCGGTGGGATCAATATCTGAGTCATGTCTGCCTGTGTCCAAAATCCACGTTCTTTCAATTTTATCCTCTTCCTGTATTCTGTGACCATTCTGTGCCCAACACCAAGTCTCTGTCCACCCAAGTGAAGCCTGGAGACTCAGGCGGTCTCACTGTTTAAAGCAGCACCACTGCCGCCTAATTCCCAGTCATAGGATTGAAGACCACTTGAGGCCCCCAAACAGACCAGGCTTGTGCCCAGGACGCCAACCCTGGGGCCACAGGGCAGACTGAGGCCTCCAACCCCTACAAAATGCAAGATGCATCTTTTACCTTGGAGGCCTAAGGTGAGAGCTGAAGCAGGAGCTTCTTAGGGATAGTGTGTATATTCCAGAAGGCTTTTATCAGTGAAGTAAACCCATTCTATGAAACATTCCTTTCTAAAATTGCTCACAATACCACGGTTTGCATGCATAGTGAGATGTAGGTCAAAATCATGATCATCTATCTACAGGGCTGGATATTACCCCCAAGCTAGTGGGTCATTAATTCAGGGAATCCCCTAGGCACATCACCTCACTTAACCTGACTTCACCAACTCTAATTTCGCTGAATTTCCTCCCATTATTAAGACTCTATGAGATTAGCCGTTTTCAGATTCACTTTGAAATAATAGTTTTTTTTAAGATTTTTATTTATTTATTTGACAAAGAGAGAGATAGCAAGAACAGGAACACAAGCAGGGGGAGTGGGAAAGGGAGAAGCAGGCTCCCCCCTGAGCAGGGAGCCCGATGTGGGGCTGGATCCCAGGACCCTGGGATCATGACCTGAGCCGAAGGCAGACGCTTAACGACTGAGCCACCCAGGTGCCCCCGAAATAATAGTTTTTAGAAATCAATTCCTCTCAATTCTTTTAGCAGGTTCCTAGAAACACGCTGTTTGAACAAGCTTCATCTAGCACCGTATTGGGAACAAAGATGGTGGCATGCACTATGTCCAGTGGAATGAATCCAGTTCCAAATTCAGCTCTTCAAAACCAATAATATTGTCCACATTTTACTATAAGGTAATTAAAACTCAGAGAATTTAACTTACCTAGCTAATACGTGGCAGAATCCAGATTCAAACCTGGGTGTTATCCCAAGGCCAATGCTGTAACACACCACAAAACTTTGCTTTTAGATCTGCAAAATTTGAAACTCTTGTTTAAAGGGTTTACTTTTCATGACCTACATCAGGCAAGTGATTGCAGGAGGCCAATCCAATATGGCGGTGGTTCTTAACTGGAGGGAGATGCTGCTTCCCAGGGGACATTTGCCAATGTCTAGAAGCATTTTTGGTTGCCACTATCAAAGAGGTGTTGCTGGTATCTAGTGGGAGAGGGCAGGGATGCTGCTAAACATCTTCTAATGCACAGGACAGCTCCCCATAACAAAGAAGTATCCAAGCTAAAATGACAAGAGTGTCCACATTGATAAACCCTGCACTGTGGTATAGAGATATGGAGATGAGGGAGGGGAGAGCTGGAGAGGAATTCATCTGAATTATCACCTACAAAAATTTACTATAGCATCATAGAAGATGTTCTCTTTCCTTTGGCTATTACTTTTTTAAAATAGAGCCATCGGAATTAAGAAGAATTAAAGCTTGAAGACAATCATACATCACTGGCTTTACAAAGCATGAACACAAACCAGCCATTTGGCTTTTAGCTGTCACAACCCAGGTTCTGCCTGGGGAAGAGTAGAGATGTAGGGTTTCCAAGATGAAAATTAACAGTCTTCTCAATCTGCAGGACTGAGGGTGGACAGGGAGGGGTGAAGTCCACGGCAAAGACTTACTAACAGACGTCTGAAATCCCAAATGTGTGCATACATGTGCTCCAGCGTTCCAATTGGTTGTACTTGATCAGTAGAACACACATGCATTTAAAAACACTACTGAATGCACTGGTGTTACCTTTTTAGTCAATGAACTAAAGAATTAAGTTACTATTATGGTAGCAGATCAGGAACGATTACAACTGACCTAAAAGCATTTTGGAGAAGCATATAACCAGAGTGGTGCCCCAAATTTCACTGGACCCCATATACAAATCACCCCAGTGCTGGACAGTTGATAGCTGTGTCAGTCCTGCGGGAGAGAGTACAGCGTGGTGCAGCGCAGAGAAGACCCTGCCCATGACCGCTGTCATTGTGTGTAACAGTGGTGGATGCATCTGTCAGCTTCCTCTGTTACCCCACTGGGTGCCCTAGGAAGAGGTCTTGAATCCATCCTTCTTGACTCTGGACTTGGTCTGTGGCTGCTCATTAAAAGTGAACAAGGACATCAGCTACCTCCATTCGACCTCAAACTTTCCAATTGATGAAGTTCTTTCCAGCTTATCTCTTATCTCAGGCAAAAAGCCCAGCAGGTAAAGCACCCCGTGATGGGGACCAAAACTACCCCCTCAAGCAGTAAGGACTGTCCTGAGCCAAAAAGACCCCCATGAGTGACCTCAAGACAGCAATTGACCTGACTTTCACTGCCCACCTGCACGTACCCGCCACCCTTGTCCCACATTCTCCTGATAGAAACCTAGAAGTAGCTTCAGCACTTGGGGGACAGTCTTTGAAATAAACACCTTTCCTGTTTCACCGCCTCTCATGTCTCTGCCTTGGGATTCTGTCCGCAGCATGTGGCCATGCCTGGTCTGTTTGGGGGTCCCGGAGCCAGGTGCTCATGCACCCCTGTGCCCCGGGGCTACAAAAGCAAGCCTTCTTCCATCCCTGTATCATTAAGAATCACAGGGAAGCAGAGTTTCCAATAATGAAAATCACATATTCAATAATTCCTATCAAGGATCTGGGGTGTGTGTGTGTGTGTGTGCAGGGGGGCTCGGGGGACAGGGGGCCATGGGTTGGAGCACAGGAAGGTTTTATTAGGGGAGCACAGGCAGGCAACTGAACAAGGAAGGGGTTGAACACCCATAGCACCTCCAAAGGCCGGCTTCCCTCTCTTGCTGAAGCTCGCATGCCAGCAGCCAAGTGCTGACCTGATTGCTACGCTTCAAGGCCTCACTGTCCTTGCCTTACAGTTTCCAGTTTCATGGGTTTAAGTGTCTCCCTTTGCCAATAACATTTCCCCTGCTGCTTATGTCCTTTCCATCTGACTTGTATCGATCGCTTCCTCCAGGTCCTGATGCTGAAAAAGCTGCAGGAGTTGTGTGCCCAACCTGGCCAGCAGCCTCGATAGTGGTCACGTCCACACCTGGCCCAGCAGTTCAGGCTCCAGCTCCTCCACCTGAAGGCCTCGGACATCACACCTGCCTGGTCATGGCTCATAAAATGTCCGAGCTGGGAGGGGACAAAGGAAGCATTTAGTTTCACCTGCTCTTCTAACAGGGGAGGAAATACAGATCAAGAGGGGGCTGAGGACTTGCCCGATGTCACCCAGATGGTTAACACAGACCTAGGACTCAAACTCAGAGCTTTTGGAGCCTCGTTCACATTAGAACAGTTTTCTCTACTCTTCATTCCATTTTGGAAGCAAAACCCATCCTTAAGGTCTGCATAATCCTTTTGGGGGGCTGCCCCAGTACATGCGGCTCTCTCAAGGGATAGTTCGGTTGGGTACAAGAGACCTAAATGGCATTTGGGGTCTTGGGGCCCTTGAAAATGCTGGGGGGGCAGGTAACCCCAACACGTCAGCAGTTCCAGCCAAGGTCCCTTCTGCCAACATACCTGCATGTCTGAAGATGTCAGATCCTTACAGGAAGTTACTGCTGTTTTTCACACGGAGATGCTCCATCTAGCTTTACACAAGAGACGAGCTTCTAAAAAACTCATGTATCTAATGAAAACTTGATGCATAAATGCTCTGGGTCCACATCTCCTTTTAAAACATTCACACTGAGAGGGAGCCATGGTGGCAGCTATGGTGGGAGAAGTGTCCACAGTTAACCCAAACAGGGTGGTTGTTTTTTTAAATGAAATTACATTTTTGTTCATTGACTTCCATTATAATTCCCATGAAGCATTAATGCCTCTTCATCCCTGACTGATCTTTAACTGGTGGTGGCTTTTAACACTCTGGCTTTTTGGTTTTCTACTCTCCCTCCCTAAAAATAAGCAGTTTGGGATCTAGCAAGGCACATTTACATACCCAGGAAAGCAAGCTGCTGGAGGGGGGGCGGGGGGAGGCTGGTAGGCGGTGGTTGTTATTTAAACATAACTCTGTGGCAAATCCCTGGATAAGCCAAAGACTTGTTACGTCATAAAAATAATTGCCTTTTAATTGGCCTATTTGATTTTTTATTTTTTTCTATCAAGCTCCCTCGGGAGGCAGTACAGAACACTGGGAATAGTCCATTGAGTGAATCCTGTCATCAAGGATTGACACTGCTGCTTATTTGCTTTGTGATTCAGAACAAGCCATTTAAGCACTCTGTGCCTCGACATCCCCAACCTGCAAGATGAATTGTCGTTGTGATGATCAAATGACTACACAGCCTCCCTCCTTCTTCTCCTGTTGTCCTTTCCTTTATTTTTTAGGACAAACCTGCCAGGTAGGAGGGGCTGTTTCAGGACCCGAGGCTCCTAGGCCACTTGCTGCCCCATCTCCAGTTGAGACTCATTGGCGCCACCATGTGACCCATCGCTGGCCTTCAGGGTCAGTCACCACCTCCCCTGGCATGTCCCCACCCCCTGTGAGTGAGGCTTTCAGTGCCAAAGCATCCGTAGAGCCCCAAATACAAAAGGCAGCTTCACGGCCCCCAGTCTTTGCATAGACTATGCCCCCCAACTAGAGCACCTTCCCCGTTTTGTCCATTTAATAATTTCAGGAAAGACTCAACACAAGCACCACCTCTCCTATGAAACCTTCCCTGACTAAGGTTTTTTGCTTTTTTGCGACTGACTTGATCTTTCCCACAGGCCTTATGAACAGGGTCCCATCACTGGCTCCATAAACCTCTACTGAGCTCTCTTGTGGACACACCTGTGTCTTTAACTAGTCAGTAAGATCCTTATGCAGAACAGCCTTGACTTACCTAACATGTATCCCCAGCCTGTATCATGGCCCCTGACACAGTGGGGGCTCAGTAAATGTTTGCTGAATAGATGAAAGAAAGAATGAATGAATGAGTGTTAGGCTAAAAGGGGTGGTGAGCAGAGTATATGGTGCTAAATAGAGTACCCCCAAAGTCAGATCCACCAGAACCTGTGAATGTGGGCTTTTCTGGAAATATAAGATCTTTACAGATAGAATCAAGTCACACTGGGTTGGGGTGTGCTGTTATCCAATGACTGGTGTCCTTGTAAGAAGGAAATCTGGACACACACACCCACACCCACACAGAGAGCAGGTGGCCACATGAAGGTGGACCCAGGCTGCTGTGAGGGAGGGGAGGAACTGCGAATAAGAGAGAGGCATCTAGAAACCTTCCACCGCCCCACTGGTGGGAAGTCAGGGACTTGCTGCAGCGGAAATAAGAACCCACTAACTGTTTTAAAGACTTAAGGACATTGGGTGTGGGTACAGCCCTGCTCTTACTGTCTTCATGAGTGGAGGAAATGAAATCGACTCACATGAGTTTCAGATTTCCCATTTTTAAAATGGGCCTGGGGCTCCTGGGTGGCTCAATTGGTTAAGCATCTGCCTTTGGCTCGGGTCATGATCTCAGGCTCCTGAGATCAAGCCCCACATTGGGCTCCCCGCTCGGGGGGGGGGGTGGTCTGCTTCTCCCTCTCCTTCTGGTCCCTCCCCCCACCTTAAGCTCTCTCTCTCAAATAAATAAAATTTTTAAATTGGCCTGATTACAAATACCACATAAGGCTGTTGTGAGGACTCCAGGAAACAATGCTCTCCTTAAACTTGGAACTTCCCCAAGGCAGGTCAACCTCGTTCATGTATGTGTCTGTGTGGCCTTTGTTAAGAGCCCATTACATATCTGGACCTATGACCCCTGGTTCTGTAGCATCACCATTATTATGTTTTTTCTCAACTTGCAATTCCACTGCATACACACCCCCCAGCATGTCCCTCTGAGTCTGCCAGGCAGCGCTCATAGACACCATCCTGAGAACCCCCAGCGTTTTGAGTTCCAGCCTATGTAATAATGCCCAGTTCCAGACAGATGGATTAGTTTGAACTATGTGACACCACCTATATAAAATTGTTTCTGACCTACAAAAATGAGACTTTCATATGGCTTGATCTAATAGATGCCAACTCTTTTTGTCCTTAAAGTCGAGAGACACAAACCGAGTATCTTGCTAGCTTTCCAGAAGAGAAATTTTAAAAATAAGTTTAAAAAAAAAAAAGTTTAATGCAGCTGGAAGGAGCTGTGAAGTGTGGGAGCCCAGGAAGGGGAGTCCCCTCCTGGGGAAAACCGGGTCCCAGAGCCCACCTCTGTGATATGAGGCAAGCCTGGGAGTGAAGGGGGAGTGGGGGGCGGGGAGCTCTCGCTCTACTTCCGCACGCAGGCAGAATCTAAGACGGAACTTGGCCCGGACCATAGTAGTTAGCACTTTGCCTTCTAGAAGATGAGGAGGAGGATGATTTAAAAGCAGTGAGACAGAGAACAAGAGGATCTGTTCTCAGAACATTTGAGCTATCCTTCCCTTCTGCTCCTAAAGAGGGGCCCTCAGATCGACTCAGGGCAGATGGGCAGGGCCGCCTTCTAACCAACTCCTTTGAAGCCTTGTTCAGATCTGCTCCTTCTCCCAGAAAGCCCCGCCTGCCTGGCTCCCCAGTGTTAGCACCTCATTAGCACCCTGCCAGCAAGAAAATCTATTTAAACAGCTCTTGCTGACACAGCAAGGCTTCTCCCTTCCATGGAGGATTCTCTCAGTCCCCTTCTGACAATGACAACCTGGGGCTGGGGCCCAGCTCAGCTGGTTCCAATATACCTGGGTTGTGACTTTGCTTTGCCAAGCCCTGTCAGCCCAGGGTCTCCCACATCAGCTGGGAGGTGGGGTGAAAGGAGAAGGGGGGTGCATGGGGAGCAGGAGAAGTTTCTCTAGGATCAGGCTGCCTGTGACTCCTGCAATCCCAGGCCCCTTGGCTTTGGCTTCACACACAGATGTGCCATTAAAGGACTCCAGTGATGTCCGTTCCATCAGGAAAACCCATTCTTCCCACATCAAATTCCTACATTTGTAGGAGTTGCTGGAGGACAGTAAATGTGGCCACAGAGGCACAGTTATCCATTGGTTCTTTGATATATTCATCCAAATGACTCCAACAAACATGCATTAAATACCTACCATATTAAAAGGCCCTACTTTGTATGTGCTCTCGTCTCTATGTCTGTTGTCATGGGAGATACCAGGACAGCAGGGTTGCTTAGAATTGACAAGTGTTGATCCAGATGGGGACTATCCGCAGTGGTGACTCCTGGAGGCATGTGGTTTTGATCAGCTAAAGAGAGGGAGGGGCCCTGTCATCTCAGGGAAACTTGAAGGTTTGGAGCAGGTGTGCATCTGCTGAGCGCTGGCAGAAAGGGAAGGATATAAGTAGGAGTCCTGGAGGTTGCTAAAATACTTCCAGCCTCTGGTCCTGTTTGGCATCCCCCAGCCATGTTGGCCTCTGGACTGTGTTGTCGACTTTTGGAGCCTGCCTGGCCATCATCACCCCTTCTAAGTGAAACTGCCCAAGGTCAGCACCCGCTCAAGGGTCACGTTAAACAGCCCTATGTTGTATTACACGGTACCTTCCCCCAAGACAACTGAATGCACCAAGGTGAGCACCTAACGAGGGTGATCCTTCCACAGACTTGGTATAAAAAGATAGGCAGGTCTGTAGCTTAGCTGGAAAAGAAGAGCTGAGACAAGTGGTTCTCTTTGTCCAACTGGGACACAGAGAAAGGCAGCGCGCTCGGTAGCAGGGGAAGCACAGGAAGCTGGCAGGACAGGGGGGAAGAGCAGATGTCCAGAGAGGGGCAGGGGGGCAGGGAGGAGAGAAGAAAAGGAGGAGAGAGGAGGAGAGGAAGGGGGAGGGAGGAGAGGGAGGAAATGGGGGGCCAGAAGGACAAGGGAGGGAAGAGAAATCAAGCAGCGGCCCCAGGAAAGACAGAGTGGAAGAGAGAGGAGAAGGAAAGAGAGAGAGAGAGATAGGATCCCCACAGCTGCCTCCATGTGTGATGAACCTTCGTTCTTCCAGTTCCCGCAAACAGGTGCTCTCGCTACACTCTCCCCTTTCCGACTAACGCGGAGTCTAGAAGATGAACATGCTATTCCTTCCTAGGGGCCTGCGTGTAAATGGAAAACCACAGAAGGAGCTAGACTGAGGCCCGGCCCTCCTCCGAACCCCTCAGAGCCCGTTACACACCCAGGACGCAGGCCTTTTCTCCCGGAGGAAAGGCATCTAAGCGCGCGCGGTCCCCGTTCCACGACACCCCCGCGGCGTCTGGGGCGGCACCCACAGCCCAACCAGTAAGTATTCCTGCAGCGACACATATAAATATTCACTCTGAATGGATAACCTCACGTCAGAGAAGGTCAAATTTTGCAACCAGATGAGTTCAGAAGAGGTCAGGTTTTACTGCCAATTAAGTTACAAAAATGTTTCCATTTGCTGAGCTCTTTCCGAATTGCAGATAAGGCTTCGGTGGGCCCGTGGTGTTTGCCAGGGAACTACCAGGCCACTGTCGCTGGTCTTCTGTAGAGCAGCCCCGAGGAAGGCCGGTGGCTGCCTGCCTGGGCCGCCGAGGTGGTGCCCACACGGGAAGCTGCCAGAGGGCCTGGGAGTGCGGCCAACGCCCCCGCTAGCTGCGCTGTCCTGGCTCCGAGAGCTCGGGTTCTTTCGGACTTGCTGCCCATCCACCTGCACTTGTCCCCCTTGACCTTCCTGCAGAGTGATGCTCTTTTCACAAGACACAGCAAATCCAGCCCCAGGGAATGGCCAAAAGTCACTGGCCTTGTGCCCAAGGACCTCATTAAGCCCTGCCCTCCGGAGAGCCCGGCCCTTCCCAGAGCTGCCTCACCCTTCCTCCCTCCCAGGCCGATTGCTTTATTAGGTTCACTCACCTGTAGGCATTTCCTGGGAGGGAAGGGTCTCCTCCCGCACGGAGGCCTTCCCCAGCAGGCTCTGTAGTCCTGAACCTTGAGGGAAAGGACAGAGGCCCACCTGGCTTATTCTAATGGAGCAGTTAATGCTTGAGCCGGTGAGGTCTGCGGATTCACTTCAGTTCCTCAAAGCTTTAGTGAGTCCTCTGTGCGAGGTCTGGTCTAGACACCTCAGGGGGTCCCAGCTGTGTGAGAGGCCCTGGTGTGGACACCTCAGGGGGCACCTGCCCTGTGGGATGCCCTGGTGTAGACACCTCCGAGAACACACAGGTAAGATCCAGTGCTACCTTGAGGGAAGGGGATGGGAGGTAATAAACTTTCTTGTGGCCCAAGTGCCAGATGCTTTACACAGCTCCATACACTGATACTCATGACTCCCCTGGGAGACCAGTTGTCTCATCTGACGTTCCAGGTGGGGGCTTAGGTGATGGAATTTTCTCCCTCCCGGGAAGCAAGATCTGTGGAGCTGGAAAAGTAGCCTCGAAACCACAACTCCACTGTGGACAGGTAGAATCTTCTTAGTATTTTCTCCCTTCCAAAATGCTCTCACACCTGTATTTCATGCATACATTCTAGGCTTATGAGGTAGTTGGGGTCATGATGATTATTTTATACACTATAAAATAATATACATACATATAGATATACAATATAGCACATGTAATTATGTATTATATTTTATATATTATAAAATAGATCATTATATTATAGAGTTAAACCATATATAATTCTATTATAAAACAATAAAATAGATAAATCATATATTAAATAATATATAATATATATATTTTAAACTTGAAACACCACATAGATATAATGCTTACCCAGGGTCATACTAGCATTTCCAAACTCAGCATTCTGAATGAACGTGCCCCAAAACCAGAATTATTCAAGTGACCCAGTTTTCAAGGTGTGCAGGCATGCATGTACGTGTGTGTGTGTGTGTGTGTGTGGTATGAGGTACTGTGGGGGGGGTGGGGATGAGGCTGGGGACAGGATGGGAGGGATGTGTTAACCTTGATTGGAAATCGTATTACAATTGATCAGGGTGAGACTGTAACATAAAGAGTTTGATTTAAATAAACTGTTTTTATTTCAATAAACATTCACGGACCCTCTTGGGTGCCCAGTTGTTAGAAATATAATTATTATTAAGTTCCTGACTATGCCCTCAAGAAACTTGCTGTAGAAGATGGGGGGCTTATACCTAAGACCCTAGAAGATAGGCTGACCATGCTGCATTGTACATTCCCGTGACCACATCAATCCACACAAGTGTTTAGGAGGAACTTAGCATGGACAAAAGGTACTCAGGAAGGCTTGGGGGAATGAATGCATGAATGCATGCATCAATGAATGTATGAATGAATGAACGAACGAATGAACAAAAGTTGGATGAACCCTCCTGCTCCATAGCCAGGCTCCACAGGGTATCCAGCTTCTGAGTTCATGTCTCCCCCAGTGGGTGACACTCAGCGCTTCCTGGGCCACTTGACCTCAGCTAGGAAGGGTCTGAGAGCTCCAGGCAGCATGTTCTAATAAGCAGGCTCCATCTTTCCTGAGACACTAAGTCCCCACCCCATCTCTTATAGCTCAGGGAGGGACATTTCATCTCTGCCTGGTAAGTGTGTCCTCTACAACCCAACTTAGCTTGGTGTTCTTATCAACTGACCACTGGGACCAGCGTTTTGCCCTTGACCTCCACCTAGGGGCTGGAATCAAGCTGCAGGATTTTGATGTGTCCCACCTGCTAGCTTCCTGGGTAGCTTTGGATCCCTTGAGTGGGTTTCCCCACATCACACTCTGCCCTTCTGCTGGGACACACTCTGCCCCTGGGGCTTTGTGCTAGACCCTCCCACTCACCTGGACTGACCATTTGCCCCTGCACCACCTGTTTCCCATTGCTGTGCACTTGGCCTGGTGGGCTGGCTTTCCTCCCAAACCTGCAGCTGGGTCTGCCCCACTTGGTGCTTAGCCTCCTTCCAGGTTTTGCTCTGTCCCAAGCACCATATCCATTACAATTGGCCTGGTCCTGCCTGGCACCTTCACTAGACACGGCAGCCCGCATGGCCCATGCCCCAAAGCTGGGGGTTGCTGGGGACCGAGACAGCTCTGAAAGGAGCAGCACCAGGAAAGGACTGCAGCCTACAGGGTGGCCCAGAGCCCAGATGGCCAAAGCCAGTTCAATAGGCCAGAGCAGGGAAGTCCAGAAGCAGAATCAAAATGAGCAGCTGGAGTCAAAGAAAATCGGAACAGAACAGCAGAGCCATCCACTCGTCTGCCAGGACCCAGAGACACTGTGCCCTGGTTATTCAGTGCAGCTCTTCCCTTAGAAGCATCGCTTCTCCTGGGCTCTGCAGTGTGGCCCTGGCAGAGAGGAATTCTGGTGGCTGTGGGAGGGAAGTGATGGATGCCATCTGTATGCTGGGCCATCACAAATGCAAGAGCAGCTACCTCCAGGCTGGTCCCCAGGGCTTAGTGCTGAGAGATGAGTGGGAGCCCAGAAGGCAGACCTCTGCCCCAGGACAGTGTTGCTGCCCATTCTGAGCCCAGGGCTGGGGCTGCTCCCTCAACCCTTGTCAGCTTCCCAGGCAGTGCTGCTTGATGCGTGATAGCTTCAGGCAGCTTCCAGAAGCAGGATGGAGAGGGAAAACAAGCATGGTGTGTGAGACTGATGGAAAAGGGGACAGCCCCCAGGGGCTCAGCAAGGGGCCCCACAGACCAGTGTGAGGTGCAGAGCCAAGACTGAGCAGAGGTGCACCTCACTGGGAGCCCTTGGTTTCCACGGTGGTTCTTTTGATCAAGGACACTTAGGAAGTTGAAGAAATTTGAAGAGAGCAACAAATAAAAGTGGATCAAGACACTTCCTTTATGCCAGGTATGTTCATATTCTGTGCCTCTCATTCAATTGTCCCAATGAGCCTGATGATCATCATAACCTTCATTCCGCAGGTGGGGCCCCGATAGCCTGGACAGGACACTTGCCCAAAGTCTCAGAACAGGTGAGCACCCAACACAGTCTCACTGAACCGAGGCCCGCGTGACAGAGCCCACCATATCATGAGTTCACACGTGCTGATGGAATTCAACCCCAAACACAGGCCAAATAAAGTTGGTACATCCATACAGCAGAGCATTATTAGCTACAAACAAGAATGAAGTATAGACACGTGCTACAAATGGATGACCACTGGCAACATTACGCTACGTGGAAGATGTCAGTCACAAAGGGCCTTATTGTATATGATTCCATGTATAGGAAGGGTCCAGAATAGGCAAGTCTATAGAGACAGTAGACGAGTGGTAGCCAGAAGCTGGGGAGGTGGGGGCAGAAGAGGGGAGTGACTGTTGAATGGCTATGGGGCTTCTGTTGGGGATGATGAGAAAGTTCTAGATTTGAATAGTGGTGATGTTTGTACACATGGTGAAGGTACCGAATGTCACTGGATCATACACTTTAAAATGCTTAAAATAGCAAATGGTATGTGTATTTACTGTACCACAATAAAAAAATGCAAAAATTAAAAACATGATCCACTTTTGATCTCACTGGGGGGTGGGAGGGTCTTGTCCCTTCATGCAGGGGAAAGAAGCAGTTCCAGACGTCCGTGGAAGCTCTTCAGTGCTATGTCCCTCTATGGCTAACCTTGCTCAAAATCCTCCTGAAGGCCTGGCATAACCTAACCCCAGTGAGTGAGCAGTGGTAAAGGGAAGTTGTCCCTTCACAGAGGCAGAAGTACAGAGTTTGCACGTACCCTATTTGAATGCATGAGAACTTACACATCCGCAAGGGGGTGCAGGTGCAGGTAGAGAAAAATCTCATTCATTCACACTAATGACCATAAAAGCAGCTACAGTTTGAGTGGTTACTGTGTGCTAGGCATGAGGCAAAGTGCTTTTGGTGACATATTTTACAACAATTCAGCAAAGGTGGCATTATCATCTCCATTTTACTGATTGGGAAACTGAGAGTCTAGGAAGTTAAGTGGTCTGCCAGAGACTACCAAGTTGATACCTCCATAGTAGGGCAGGCATCCAAACCCTTTTCCTGACTTCAAAGTCCATTCATACCTAGGGGAAGAACCGTCTGTCATAGAGAAAGTCCTGAATTATAGAATATGAATAAATTACCGCAATTTAGTTTTTTTCAGATACGTTCATTGAAAGCTGGAAACAGAACTTTTCCTGATAGGAGTACCCAAATGTTAAGTATTACATATAAATTGCATGCTAAGGTTTGTTTGGAACTTGAGCTTCTTTGTGCTGATTTGTGGTATAAAGGTTCACTTACTGGAAAAGAAATTACAGTTGACCCTTGAACACTGTGGGGGTGAGGGGCACCAACCCCACATGCAGTCTAAAATCTGCATTTAACTTTTGACCTCCCCAAAACTTAACCGCTAATAGTGAGAATCCGAGAGACCACTTTTTACTGCGATATGCAATTTACTGGAGAGACCAACTGCTCAAGCAGAGGTGAGCCTCACCCAGCGTTTTAAACAGTTACCGGTAACACTTGAGCTCGCTGCGACAGTAACAGGAGGTGACTATAGGAAACTACAGTTAAGTTCATTCCGTTATTATTTAATACAGTACTTTTACGTTTGTTTACATTTCTCTGGACTGCAAATGGTGTCATGTATGGTCTGCAAGTGTTTTGTATATGTGTAGGCTTTGATAAGTTTTAATTTAAAAAAATTATTTATTTATTTGAAAGAGAGAGTGAGAAAGAGAGAGCACAAGAGGGGGGGAGGGTCAGAGGGAGAAGCAAACTCCCCACTGAGCAGAGAGCTCAACTCAGGACTCTATCCTGGGACTCAAGGATCATGACCTGAGCCGAAGGCAGTCGCTCAACCGACTGAGCCACCCAGGCACCCAAGTTTTAACTTTTTATAATAGATTTGTGTGTATTTTATGGCCGTAAATGATAAAATAGACTAGGATCTACATATGTTTAATGCATTCATGTCACAAATCTCCAAAAAAAAACGTTTCAGTGTTTTTATGGAAAAGAGTCCACCTAGAAGCAGACCCTCATGGTTCAAACCCATATTGTGCAAGGGTCAACTGTATTTGCAAAGAAAAACCAACTTCAGTCTTTTCACCCAGCGTGGAAAGTCAACAATTCTATATTAGTGGAGACCAATTAGTGAGGTTCTAGTGATGTGTCATATAGGAGGTTTCATCACTGTTCAGTCCCATCAAGGAACAATGCTAGACTTAGTCTTATGTGTAGCCACCATCATCTTAGGAGTGTCAGGGATCCCCTTGCACCATTTTTCACATGGGGAGGGTGAATGGGGAGTGATTTTACATGTCCTGGGCACTTAAAGATGGAGTTGTCCACACGAGGCAGTTTGGATGGACTCAGCAAAGCCTTGGAAGCAAGGGTGGTCTCCGTCAGCTGAACCGCTCAGTGGTCACCTGCAGTTGCTGTTGATGGAGAAGCCCTCACGGGATGGGGACCTACCTTTAGAACAGCTCCTCAGCTGAGGCGCCACAGTTACCATCCAATTGGTATGAGTGTGGAGGAGAGATTGGTTTGGGTCCAGTGGTTCCCTAAAGCCAAGCACCTATGGGGGTCTTTCCATGTGCTCTCCTCTAACCCCACCTCTTCAGTCCCCTAGGAGGGCAGGGGACATTGAGGTTAGTATGTTTGCACCTGTTCTATTCCTTTCTAGCCTATTGTCGAGGAGCACACTGTGCCCAGTCCCCTCGTGCTCTCCCATTTTGATCCTCAAGATCTTGTATTGGAAGTTTAAATAGTTATTTTTCTCTGAAGTTCCCATTTTAACCACCCTAATTCTTCCTGAAGCAATGCGGATGCCTCCAGCTCAATGGTTTCCAAAGTGGAGTGCAAGATGATTCATTTGGATATGAGAGAAAATATTAAGATTTCAATACATGTTTCCAAAAAAAATTTAAATTATGCTTTATTATCTTTGAATATATATAAATCGACAGTAGTTCTTATATATACATATGCATGTGTGTATTTCATAAGCAAATACACATATATCTGTTCAACTAATAGGAATGTGCAATAAAAGAAATCCAGAAACTCCTATTCTGGGTAATTATAAAGGGTCAATATATGTAAAATGTGGAAAAGAAATTTAAAAAGGAAGGTAGCTATTTCAAGATACCGTCAGTTTTCATTTATTTTGGCACATACTGTCTATGAAGACTAAGCGTTCTCGTAGCCGAAATAAAATTCTATAGTTCCTGATACAGTCCAGGTCAATATTAATCTACCTTAAAAAGTGCTCGGAGCCCAATGGCACCAATGGGCTGCATCGATCCTTGATCTCTAACAGGATATAAGAGAGCAGGAGTGAGGCAGAGACTGTTGCAAAATACCTGATTTGGGTTTTGGTTTTGTAACGCCGCCACTTCCGTTCCATGGCTCTGTGAAGTCTCTCATTTTACTGTGAAGTCTCTCATTTTACTGTGAAGCCCCTTGGGGGTATCGTGTGTACAAACCTGTGTACAGCATGGGGAAAAGGAAGATGGTGGGAAGACATGCATATGGTCTATGGAATAATATGCACCGCAAAGCCTGGCTTTGTTGGCCCAGAATGCCCCAGTGGTTGCAGAGCAAGCTGAGTGCCCCGTGTGAACCCCAACCCCGGGCGTGAGCATGAGTTGCACATGGGGCTGCTGCCTTCCCTTGGCTCAGTACTCACTGAGATCACATTAAGACCTGGAGGCCTCTCGTGGGGGAGAGAAGAATACAATTTTCTTATTGCACAATCCATTTCATTCCCAGCTGCGGGATTAAATTTATTCCTTTCTGAAGTGTTGTCTGTGTGTATAAATCATTTAAGTTTATATGTTTTCGTTGCTGTGGCAACTGTGTGGCTAATTGAATTCCAAAGTGTCTTTCTCGATTTCAAAGCCATAATAAAGAGCCACGGCACTTAACAGAGGGAGTTAGAACAGAGGCAGTGGAAGCAAAATGTAAATGACACGTTCTCCAACTGGCTCCGGAGATCCCAGAACAATGCCGCCACTCTGGTGAGCCAAGCAAGGGCACAGATTTCTTCTAAAGCAAAGTATTGATGAGCGGTTGTGGGGCTTCTCTGCAGAAGTACCTGCATCTTCTGGCCCTAAAGCTCCAGGGTTTCCCTTTTGTCCTGCCTGACTTGCTCCCTCTGCCAAGGGCAGGGACTGTATGTTATCACAGAGAGGTTTACTAGGAGTTAGCAAACACTTGTCCAGTAAAATCTTCTTGGATGGATAGACAAACAGATAGGTGGATGGAAGGATGGATGGATGGATGGATGGATGGATGGATGGATGGATGGATGGTTGGATGGATGATGGATGGGAAATTACCAGAGGCAACTGAAAAGGAAGCTGACATTTTTAAGGGACTATCCAGTTCTAGGCACAGTGTGATATACCTATCACAAACCCAAAGCAACCCTTATAAGCAGGTGTGATTATTCCCATTTTATAGATGAGGAAACTTCAGACTTCAGTTTAGGGAACTTGTCTAGTGAACCTCTGGTTATGTGGCAGATGCAGAATATACCCAAGTCTATAAAACTCCAAAGCCCATATACATTTTACATTTTCAACTATATTTTACTCGCTCCCCCAATCAGAATAAATGGACCACATCTTCTTGCAGTATCTCCCCATCCGTAGTAGATACTTCTTCCTTTCTCTCCCTTCTTTTTTCCTTCCTTTCTTTCTTCCTTCCTTTTTTCTTTCCTTCCTTTTCTACCTTCCTTCTTCTTTTTCTTTTTCTCTCCTTTCCTTCTTCCCTCCCTCTTTCTCTTCATTGATTTTATACTTTCTTGAACAACTCTACTCTTATTTGTGAATATGATACATGCACACAAAAAAATTAGACAATATAGAAAAAACAAAAGGGTGGGGGGAAAAATCACCAAATATCTCACCACCCAGAAATAATACTCCCACTAGATGAGCATTGTTACAAGCCTCCCTCTCTTCATATACAGTATGTAGATAACATTTTTAAATGCACTCTAATATACTTTCTATTTTACATAAAATTACTGAATTGAGTTATGGCTGAACTTTCCCCACTCATGTTTACTCATAATAAGAAACAGTAATTACTAAAAATTAATCCACAGTTGATAAAAAACTTTTATGAAAACATTAAAATGTTGAAGTTGTTTTTGAAATTATTTGTTTCACTTTGGATGCTATTGACTAACACTCCACCAGGAGAAATGAAAAAAATTCTTACAAGGATTCCCACCAAATTTTGCTACTGACAGCATAATTTTTATATTGTCAATTTTATATTATTTCATGGTTTTTAAACTATTGTTTCCCACAATAATTAAAATAACTATAATTTAGATTTGATTCCATACTCACAAGAGTTCACTGTGAACCCCACAGGTTCTTCTTCTGGAATTGTTTTCCTGTCTTTGTTGAGAGGAGACAGGGGAGCAGCACAGTGACCCTCTCTGTCCTTTGACTTTCTAACTCACTGACAATTTGCCCGGGTTTAGAAAATACCTCGGGACTGCAATCTTTGTTAGACCTCAAGGCAATCGCTCCACAGTCTTCTAATACAGAGGGTTTAACTGGCATTTCCTCTTCTAACCATAGTTCTATGTCTAATTTTGTATGAAGAGATTTCATCCCCAAAGAATTTTGTCTCGTTTTTGTTTCTGCTTTTAAGTAGACCCCACTCATGGTGGCCCTGATTTGAATAGCAACAAAGCTGCCCATAATTTCCTTGAGACACGCTTTTTTCCCCAAGAAACCTTATAGATACAGTCCTGTTGCCTCCGTGCATTGATTTTGATGAGAAAAGATAAGAGACTAGGCTGGTTTTCATTCCTTAAAGAAGACTTGCTTTCTCAATCCTGTCTGCCTCAAAATTCTTTCTTTATATGTGAAATTTAACAAATTAGGCAGAAAATGTCTTTGCTCCCTTCGAATACAGTTTGACCTTTCAGTGAAAAAATTCATCTCTTCCTAAATTTGAGGATAATTTTCTTTTATTATAAATTCAAATAGTATTTCTATTCCACTTGTTGGATTCTCTTCTTCAAAGATAGTACTTATTCTGAGCTGCCTTACCTTTGATATCCATATCTATTCCCTTGTCTCTACTTGCACTAAACTCCTTTCCTTACACACACAGTGACTTCCTTAAGCTCTTCCTTTGTGTCATAATTTTTATTTCAACTGTATCCCCTGTGTTCTTTGCTGTTTTTGCTGTTTTTGATCTATTTATTAGTTCTGAAAGGATGACACTCTTGCTTTTCAATTTGCATTCTTAATTCCTGAAGGTCCCTCTTTCCTCTTTCAGTCTGCTGTGTATCCTCTAATTATAAAGTGTACTCAGCTAAAATTTCATTATTATTCGTTCTGTGATTCTGGGTGCTCTTGGAGAACTTCGTTTCTATTTTCTCTGGTCAAGACTTAGCTCTCTGAATGTGTTTTGCATGCTATTTTCCTTTTACCCATCTATTGATCCATCATTCATCCAGTTGTCTTTATTTTGTTATCTATATAACTTTGTTATATGAATATGTATGTACATAGAGTGCATCACTGCATTTTTAAACTAGCTCTTTCTTAACATGGGCAGTTATGTTCAGACCTTCTATTTATTCTGATCCAGACTGGGTGAATTCTCTTTACACTCTTCCTAACTTAATTGAAATCTTCATCCATCAGCAAGAGTTTGGGGGTTGGGTATTATGGGTCATCAGTTTTTCTGTAGAAATCCAAGGAGGAAAGGACTGCCCAGCAAGGACCATGTTTTTGGAGGACTTGGTAAGGTGCAATTGTCCATTGACAGAATATTTGGCTACTATCCCAGCCATGACTGGACACGCTGGAGGTGTGGTTGGGTCTCTCCCCAGACAGAGTGGAGCCCTGGGCTCCAAGGAGCTCTAACCAAGTTCCCGGCCTCTGATAAGAGTCTCACCCAGTCAGCTGGGGCTTCTACACCACAGGGTTTGCCCCTGGTTTCCTGTACTCCCTCGGTCACTTATCCACAAATCTCAGCATCTTTTTTCAAATTACATCATTTCTCCAGCATCACTTCTAGAGGCTGAGGGGAGGACTAGAAACCGTACCAAGTCCACCAGGATGTTCATTGTAAAGCCACTGCTTTTTAAATTTTATGGCATGAGGTTATACCCCAGTCCCAATTCATTTCCTGCTAGTTAATTGTTTTCGGGTTCTTTCTCTTTTTATTTTCTTTTTTAATTATTGAGAGAGATTCTGTGCCTGTGCTTAACTCCATCATCTTTATACAGATATTTTTT
This sequence comes from Neomonachus schauinslandi, assembly GCF_002201575.2. Taxonomy (NCBI): domain Eukaryota; kingdom Metazoa; phylum Chordata; class Mammalia; order Carnivora; family Phocidae; genus Neomonachus; species Neomonachus schauinslandi. The sequence goes on from NC_058411.1 coordinate 136,250,704, forward strand.
TTTTAGTTTATGATTCCTTTAAACAACATAATGATTCCTTTAAACAACATGAACAACATGATTCCTTTAAACAACAATAATGGCCTTAGGTTTAGATGGCCTACAGACATTGGTGTGAAACCCATCTCCATCCCTTATGACAGTACTTTGCAACCAGGGTCAATTTTCCTGTCCCAGGGAACATTCAACAATGTCCAGAGAATTTAGATTATCATGACTGAGGGTTCTACTGGCATCTAGGGCATAGAAGACAAAGATGTTGCTGAACATCCTTTATGGTACCATCTGGTGGTACCATACTCACAGGAAAGCCACCCACAACAAAGGATTACCTGGCTCAAAGTGTAAATAGTGTCAAGGTTGAGAAACCTTGCCTTAGTAGCTGAGTGCATTGGGGCAATTTTTTTTAACTTCCGTGAACTTTAGCAACTTTTTCTCTAAAATGAATGGCCAAGGGACACCTGGGTGGCTCAATCAGTTAAGCATCTGCCTTCAGCTCAGGTCATGATCCCAGGCTCCTGGGATCGAGTCCCACATCAGGCTCCTTGCTCAGTGGGGAGCCTGGTTTTCCCTCTGCCTGCCACTCCCCCTGCTTGTGCTCTCTCTCTCTGACAAATAAATAAATAAAATCTTAAAAAAAAAATGAATCTCCAAGACCATTGATAGATGACAGGTTTTTAACATTAATGATCATCTTAACAATATTATGATAATACCTTTCATTATTATCATCAGCATTATTAGTAGCAATAAAATTAACATTTTTTGAACAGCTGTAAAAATGCAAGCAATTACCTCACCTATTCTGACCTTTAATTATTGTGGACAGAGTTGAATTCACTTTGAGGGTGGCATTGTCTTTTGCTTACTCTTAACTGCTTCAGCTGTTGTTTGGTTGGTTGGTTGTTGTTTTAACTTACACTGTTTACCTTTTCCTTTTTAAAGAATCCTTGGCTGTTTATGAGAAAAGCAGCTTCTTCTTGCCTTTTTTTTTTTTTAATTGCAAGTATGTCTTTTGCTTGCTTACTTTTTTGTAAATGCTTCATATTACACACTCCTCCAAACTCACTCAGCTGTATCCAGCGAGCAGCGGACAGGCCCTGGAGTGTAGAGATAGAATGATTCTTAGAGATCACCCAATCCTTGCCTTTTGCAGATAGAAAAACTGAGTCTCAGCTGATGGAGACTCCAGTGCCAGGATCAAAGTGTGAGGGAGGACCAACTTCCAGAAGGATGGCCGGAGAATTTGACCCTGGTGTTGGATCAGAGGCGTCCTGGTAAGGATTTTGACTTTGATTCTGTGAAACAAAAGGCTTAAGTGTTTTGCTTTGTCTTATTGGTAGAGAGTGGTCATAGTTGAAATAGGTCCAATGTTGGTTGTCTGCTGTGTAGCTAATAGCGCAGAAAATTATCTTACGATGCTCCTGTCTCAAAACCAATAAAGTGGTTGGTGTCAGATGCCTGCCCACGAATAAGATGGCCTGACCCTGAGACCGCCAGGCTTTTCAGATTCTTCTTCTTCTTGCTTTCAAGGCATCAAGGCAACATGACCATGTCTCAGGGCTCATGGAAAGAGCTCACCCTGGCCCATAAAGGTAACACAGGAGAAAGGGACTATGGCCCTGGCTCTGCAAGTTCATCCAAGCAGCTCAGACCTGCCTTCCCAGAGGAGGCTTGATGGGGAGCCTGCAATGTATGCCCAACCATGTGCAGGTACATACGTGACTGTCAGTCCTGTGAGTTTAGAATTTTTTTTTCGAAGATTTTATTTATTTACTTGAGAGAGAGTAGAGAGCACACATGAGAGAGCGAGCACGAACTGGAGGGTGGGGTAAGGGAGGGTAGATGTGGGACTCGATCCCAGGACCCCGGGATCATGATCTGAGCCAAAGGCAGATGCTCAACTGACTGAGCCACCCAGGTGCCCCTGTAAGTCCTGTGAGTTTATAAAAGCAGCAGAACATTGTAGAAAGAGCATGAGCTTCGGAGTCAGGTGGATCTAGGTTCAAATTCTACCTCTGCCATTTACTAGCTGAGTGACATTAGGCAAGTCAATTAATCTGAGACTCAGTTTTATCATTTGGAAAATGGGAATAATAAGGTCCACTGAAGCATCCAACAGATGGACCTTAAATGGTAGCTTGCACTTTCCCCTGCCCCTTTGTATCACTTTGTTTTTGACAGGGAGGATAAATTTTTACTTTTGTAACATTTAGTCCAGTTTTGAAGCTCTGGGAGCTGTTATTATTCCTGGATCCCTTAGTGGCTGTCTGTGATGTTCTCCTTATGAGACAGTCAGAGACAAATCACCATGACCAGGCTAGGGGAAGCGGAAGAGAGATGGATTGAATTTGGGCAATACTTGGAGAAGTGTGAAAGCTGGGCTTTCTTTTATTATTTGATTTAATGGATCTTAAAAGGGCTTCACCTTGGGAGGCACAAATCAATAATGTAATGTCAGTGTTGTCAGGGGCTTTTCTGTCCACTTCTATAAAGAGAAAGCCTACCAGAGAGCATCCAAGCCCAGCCAGGGAGGCATGGGGTTCCTAGAGAGGTGGGTGATGGAGACCACTCACAAGCAGATGAAGAAACAGATGAGAGTAGTGATGATGGTGATGGTGGTGATGATTCCTGCCATTTATTTAGGCCCACTAGGTGCAAGACACTGCACTAAACACTTTGTGTATGTCCTCACACAAGCCCATACTGTAAGCCAAACATAGATATGACTATATATCTTTTACATAAAAAAAAAAAAAAAAAACTGAGGCCAAGAGAAGCTAATGGCTTGTCCAATATCCCCAGTCAGTTAATGGATGAGGAAAGCTTTGGGAAAATGAGAGGGATTTTTCCTTCCTGCTTGTTTGAGAGACAGAGTGGTGATGAAGAAATCAGAAATTTTCCTTGAGAAATCCTCAGAGGTAATACCTAACAACATTTTCTTTGCAGTTAGACAGACTTAGGTTTGAATTCTGCCCTCACCTCATGCCTGACTTTTTCCTACGGCAAGGAAATGAATCTTTCTGAGACTCAGCCTTCTGAGCCTCGGTGTCCTCCTCCGGAAATGTAAAGATAAAAATAGATAAGTCAGGGGCACCTGGATGGTGCAGTCAGTTAAGCAAAACTGACTCTTGATTTGGACTCAGGTCATGATCTCATGGTCATGAGATTGAACCCCGCATCAGGCTCCTCACTGAGCAGAGAGTCTGCTTGGGATTGATTATCTCCCTCTCCCTCTACCTCTCCCCCTTCTTTCTCTTTCTCTCTCTCTCTCTCTGAAAAGAAAAGAAAAGAAAAAAGAGAAAAAGAAAAAAATAGATAAGTCATAGGGGGTGATTATGATGGTTCAGTGAGGGTTTGTCAAGGTGTCTGTCTGGTGCACAGGAGGTGCTTGGTGAAAGTTAGCTTCTTCCTCAGGGACCTAGATGAGGGGCCAGAGCAGGGAAAGCTCTGGGTAGGAGCTCAGATGGAGACTGGAACTAAGGGGAATCCTAACTGTGGGCATAATACTGGGGAAAAAATGCAACAGTATGATGGAAAGTGGCCTCCTTTCTCTAGAAAAAAAAAAAAAAAAAAAAGAAAGAGATGTAGCAACGTTTTCAAAAAAAATGCCCCTTGTCTCAGGAAATTTGCTGATCAGCTATTTCTGGATGGACACAGAGAGGGAGTGGAAAACACCATCATACATTTAGAGAGGGAGTGGAAAACACCATCATAACTCTTTCTGGGTCTTCCGGCCAATCTTCAATCTCTCCCAATTTAACATGAGAATCTTTGTGGAATTTGAGAGTGACTTCTCACCCTGACTCCTTTGATTATGCTCAAATCATGGAGACTTAACCATGAGGAGACCATCAACTCAAGATGAGTGGGTCCAACTCTCTTCTGTCCATGTGAACCTATTGAAGAGTTGAAGACTAGTGTTTCTTTGGTCCCACCTGTGGACTAGTAAAGGAGCAATAAGGAAAATGACACAATTCCCATCATCCAGACAGGATCTAGCATGCTATATCCTACCCTACCAGACCTCTTTCACATGGCCAAACGCCATGTTGACTCTAAGTTACTCTTTGTCATTTACTCCCACTGGTTCTGAATCACAAGAGACATCCATCATAGATGTCCATATCCCTAACACATACACAGGTGTCTGGCACAAGGCACAAGAAGCAACAACGAAGTCTTCTCATTTTGGGATGTCAGGGCCCTAGCCTCACTCTGACAAACACAACCAAGGGCTCAGAGCCCAGCTCATCCCAAAAGAGGACAGAGTCCCTGATGGGCATACCATCAATAAATACTGGAGCAGATGCCATGAAATTCCAATCAGAAGAATTTATAATGTGAAGTCAAATATTATATAGTGAGAAATAAATAAACAGGGGCACCTGGGTGGCTCAGTCATTGGGCATCTGCCTTCGGCTCGGGTCATGATCCCAGGGTCCTGGGATCGAGCCCCGCATCGGCTCCCTGCTCCGCGGGGAGCCTGCTTCTCCCTCTCCCACTCCCGCCGCTTGTGTTCCCTCTCTCGCTGTGTCTCTCTCTGTCAAATAAATAAAATCTTAAAAAAAAAAAAAAAAGAAAGAAAGAAACAGAAATTGTCAGTCAATGTCCTGGCAGCTGGGGCCAGCATCAGAGGCAGTAAATGAACTAACTCCATAAATCACATTTATGATCAGCCCCATTGCATATAACTTTGCCAGTGGGGCTCTCCATTATGTAGCAGTGGCTTGTTCCATCTCATAGAGATAGGAAATGGGCAGAGCCAGTGTGTCCCTAGTGTTTTAGACCATGATTGAGACATCACCCTGCTCTCTAGGTCAATGTAAGCAAAAGGTTTCTGGCTTCCCACCTGGAGCAAAATCCAGGAGAAGGTCAAGGCTCCTGCTGAATACTGGTTAGATGTATCTCAAAGCCCTAGAATGTACCATACACAACATAAGGGCAAAAAGAGTGAGAAGTTGACTCTGTTCTAGGAGGAGTTATGCGAGTCTTTTTATCAAAGACTCTTCCCTTGGTCATCATCCAAGTCATGAACTAAAATTCTGTCCTCCTTTGCTTTCCCAGTGCATCTTATTATACCCTTGCTCTCAGCAATCTAGACCATCTTCTCTTCACTCTGGGATCCAGAGTACAAGGAAGGTCTCCAGGCTCTAGCACATTGTAGTACATCTAACATAAGAGCACTCCTAAATTTATTACATGATAAATGAATGAATGATTACCCTAAAAGAGTCTTTCAAACTGCATTTCTCTTCTGTTTTCTTGGCTTAGAACCTTCCACTGTGGTCTTGGGCAAAAGCTTCTATCCATGTGATAGGAAGGATATAGTGGTGGGTAAGACTGTATACATTAAGCCCAGTTGCTGGGTTCAAACTCTGCCTCTGCCTCAAGTAACTGGGCAGCCTTGGACAGTTATGTAACCTCTGAGACTTGATGAGCACATCTATACAACAGAAATATTAATATCTGTCCCCTCAAAAGAATTGAAGCTTGGCAAATAGTGACTTTTGACCTAAGTATGAATGCCCATTACCCTGTCTGGGCAACTTTCCTATTCCATGGCCTTTTTCCATTATATTGTAGCATTTGTCAGATAAGACTACTTGAGCTGGAGCGACTAAAGGGATGTGTGCATGTTCTCAAAAGTCTGAGGAGAAAAGGACTATGGCTGAGACACTCAAGAGATTCGTCGATTTAATCCAAGGACTGTGCTTTCCCCTGAGGTATGGCTACCTGGCAATGAGCTGTGGTCAGAAGATGGCCTTATCCAGCAAATTCTCCCAGGCTATACCATCCAGCTCTCCATAATAAGACTTAAACTCCCAGAGAATTTTCCAAGGAAGCTGCCCCTCCCTACCTTACTACTTTAAAGTCATTCCCTGGCCCTTGCAGCTCATCAGCAAGTGGCAAGCAGGGCAGTAATTAGACACTCTGCTGAGCCCTGCAGTGGCAATTTGAATAATTGAGAATATTGCAAGCCTTGGTGATGGAGGGAAAAGAGAGGCTAAAATAGAACATCTCCCTGGTTAATAACTAAGTAACCTTGAGCATCCCAATAGGATGAAGGAATAGAGAGTGTGGCCCAGGCCAAGGGCCCTCACCATGCCTTGAAATATTAAGATAATGTGTTCTCAGAGGCTCAAGCAGTATTCCTTGGAGCTCCCTCCTATATATGTCCACAATCCATGCCAAGAATTAACCCCTCAAGGACATCAGCTTTGATAAATTTGCATCTCTACCTTGTGTCTAATGAGTGCAATCTTGGCACGTCTGCCATTGATGCCATGAGAGGCAACCTCCGGGTTTAGTTTCAAGGATGGCCAGTTGCTGTTTCAGAAGTTTGTTAAGTGGTTTCTTTTCTGTGTCACCCCTGGGGTGATGATTTTTTAGAAGCATGATGTCTTTACAAGACAACAGTATAGACCATATTCTCCACTATAGAAAAAGGCTTTTATTTGAGAGATTGTTCCAGCTTTTGTTTACCTGAGAATCCTAGCTACAGGCAGGTAGTTGAATGAGATTATCAATCAAAGACCTTCCAGGCCCAGAAGTCCATAAACTTATCCAATCCTTGGATTCTCATTCCAAAGTAAATGCCAAATAATGGGTGACAAGATTGTGAGGACACTCTGAAGTGCAGATGCCTTTGGCCTTTGTGTGGAGTCTTTGGCCTTTGTGTGGAACAAGAAGGACACCCTGGAGAAGTATGGACAGAGGGTTTCAGTACACAGGATAGGATCTGCTGTCTCTCACTGCACTTCAGTCAATTGCCATCACCGATCTAAATAATGAAAAAGCCAAGCCACCTGGCGTAGACTTTGGAAGACATTCCAAATCCTACTTTGAGAAGCATCTACTGTTGTCTTCAGCGGCCCAATGCTGATACCAGTGCTGCCATAGGAAGCCACGGATGCAAGGCCAGACACAGACCGGGGAGGAGAGATATTTACTCATAACTTCCGTATTGTCAGGTTGCTCAGAAATCTGAGTGGTTTTGGTAAGTGAGGTGCACGGGGCATAGTTGTAGCACTTGGAATACTGTAAAAATGATCTGGGTCTTGAACAATGAGAAATTCAGTTCAACTCAACAAATGTCTATTAAGTATGTACTATGCACATATCACTGTACAGACAACATTAGCCCTTGCCTGGAAAGATTTAATCCAAGTTCCACTTACTCATCAGAAGAAAAAGTGTATATACCGAGGATTTTTGCTCCAGGTCTACAAGGGGCCTAATTAATTATGACCTTGTAATTTATATGACCATGTGGCAAGGGCCAGGTGAGAAGTATGGTTTATTACAAGGGAAAATTGAAGGACAAATGTCTCTGTCCTTTAGATATGCCAGCTTCTTTCAAAGGGATATAACCTTCAAAAAGGCCATTTGGGTTTCTTCCCACTCAGAGCCATACATAACATGCATTTTTTGAAAATTGGTATGAGCAGGTATTCTAGGGATGATGACATGTTCGATACATAGAGATTTCAGAGAGATTTCTATTGTCTTCTGAAACCCAAATGTGGTCTGGTAACTTGATCCTTAGCAATGGGCTTTGAAGGGGGTTATGCTTAGAGAAAATGGACAAGTATACCATGTGATACGGACAAGCAGCTGGTCTAGAAAAGGTTGGAACATGACCTGGGCTCTTGATTTTCCTGAATTTAATTCTTTTTTTAATACCATGTGATATATCTATGTGTGATAAGATCTAAACCCTTCAACTGGTAGCTTTCAACCACAGTAACTTGGCCCCCCTGGGGGACATTGGGCAACGTTTGGAGACATTTCAGGCTGACACACCCTGGGAGGGAGACAGAGGAAGAGGATTGCTTCTAATAAAAATGCTGATAAATGTCCTACAAGGCACAGGTTAGCCCCCAGCATCAGAGAATTCTCTGGCCCAAAATATCAACAGTGACGAGGTAGGGGAACCCTGCCTTAAATCTTTCCAAACCTCTGTTGACCTGTCACGATTTAAATTATAATCTGAACCTCCCTGCCTCTCTCCCACAACCCATCTGTGCTTTTGAAAGAAATTAATGGAAGTCTTGAAATTTCATTATAGGAAATACATTATATGAAGGAAAGAAAAAAGAAAAATGTGAAGAAAGGAAGGGAAATTGGAAAGAAAAGAAGAAAGAGAAGGAGTTTTAAAGTAATTAGGTCTTCAGGTGCGTGGGTGGCTCAGTCCGTTAAGCAGCCGGCTCTTGATTTTGGCTCAGGCCGTGATCTCAGGGCCCTGGGATTGAGCCCAGCCCTGGGCTCCACATTCGGCAGGATGTGTGCTTGAGATTTTCTCTCTCTCCCTCTGCCCCTCCCCCCACTTTCACTTGTGCTCTCTCTCTAAAACAAATAAATAAATCTTCAATTAGGTCAAAGAATCCTAAAATCTTTGGGATAAAAGAACATTCAAGGGAGCATATTTTATCCCACCTTAAAAATGTAACTGAAATTACTGTAACTAGGAAGTTGAGTAACAGCATTTGTGGGGTGACAAGATAACACCATGACATAGAGCTGGGCCCTGCCTCAAATCATAAATGTGTGTATGTTTTTCTTGAAACACTTATCTCAATCCAGTATTCAACTTAGGGGCTACCTTAAACATTGTGCAAGCTACTTTTACTCTCAGCACACCAGGGCCCCAATTCTCAAGATGGTACAGGATCCTACAATCTTTGCACACATTTGGACTTTTCCAAATTTCAATCTACCTTTAAACACAACACACTTCTCTACTAAATAATGAATCCAGATAAAACAAGGGCATTCATGTTTTATACTTTATTTGAGAAGAGACCCTACATAAACTATGTCAGGAGGATACAGGTCTACACACGATTTCATCAATCAATAAATGGAGTCATTAACATAACATTGAAGATATGATACCATGAGGAAGACAGACATATGACCAAGAAGTATTTACAACTATCACATATGATATATTTATATTGGAGATGGATATATACATATATACATGTACATGTGCATATACATACATATGTCCATACATACACACACATATATACATATATATGTATAAAATGTTTTTAAGCAAAAACCAAGAGAAGAGTTTGCCTTCTTGTAGCAATTAGCCATTTGAAAGTGAAGAATGGTTGGTTTTCATTAATGTCATGGTGTTAAATCTCCGCCCCCACATTTAACTTCAACACTGATAGATTCCAATGAAGACACATGTTTGCCTTGGGATGGAAGCATGAGGGTGAAGAATGGGTTGATAGGTACGGAGCTGAGTGAAGGACATGCACAATGGGAGAAATGACCTTTGGTGATACCATTAAATCATCCTTTTGTATTAAACATAAATTATTAATACAATTTAAAAAAATAATTTTCTGTTTTCTTTTGAGGTTGGGGAGGAAAGTAGGGTGGGGTGGGGAATAGAGAAAGGGAGGGCACTTGCCTTTTCAACACATCCCTTAATATCAACTGAGAACATATCCCCCCTACCCTGGGGCCATCTTACCAAGTTAGAATCCATATTTTTTGCATAAAAGACACCTTTACATAAGAATTATATTTAGACCATGAGCCTCTTCTGTGAAGACAAATACAATCATTTTAACTAAATTGATTCTCTAAGACTTGCTAGGATGCAAATAAATTTAGCACAGCCAATGGATTTATTTGTCATAAAGGAAAAGAATGGAAAAAAACAGTACCTCATGGAAGGGGTTAATATTAGTAAAACCCAGTTTACTAAAACCTCAGTCACCCATTTTAAGTTAACAACTTTGGGATCCAAATGATGGGAAACAAGCATGATCAGCGCTTTCCAATGGCCTGGGGGAAAAAATAAACAAGGATCATGATGGAATATTTCTAAGTCATAAAATAGAACTAAGGAACAATCCATTGAGATTAAAATAAATGATGTAAAATCCAGTTGAGCACACCTCAGCAATGCCACTGTCAAGGTCTCCACCATGAGTGGTGGCTTGGCTGTACTCTAGCCACTGTTGAACATTTCCCAAGCCATGCCACGTTTTCCCCCCTAAACTCTGTAAGATTAGCTTGGCCTCAGAACATGTCCACATGCCATCTACACCACTGTTCAGCAGTTGCCATAATCCAAGTAATGCCTCAAATGGCCAATATATTTATATAAACATTGGGAAACACACACAAACACATGGGATCAGACAAGATATAATCACTTTACATATATTTAGTACAGAAAGCTTAGGGATAGAGGTGAAAATCAGCTATAGCAGCACCCAACCTTCATTTGCAAAATTCTTCTCTGAGAATATAACATCCTACTACTGCACTAAGGTAGGTACCAGCTGATTTTCCAGATATTGAAAGTTTGCTGCACAACATCAGCCTAAAGATAAAGGGACATGTAATGTCCAGTAGGAAACAAATCAGTGTACATCATTTACATGGCAATAAATCCTTCATTTCCCTTGAAATAAGATATGTAAAGTAGCACTTAGTTTAATACAAGTTTTGTTCTGCTTTAGACCTAGCTGTAAAAAGCCATTCATGCAAAAAATTACCTCCAGTTTTAGCTGGATGTTTAAAGGACACTTCTCCTGAAAACAAGTCCCTTTCACATAGGGAAGAGGGAAATAATCCCACTCAAGACAGCCAGTGTTGACTGACAGTGGAAAATACAAGACTTTGGTGTTTGTAGGGCAATTGCCTTAAGAACCCAGAAGTAGCACTGAGCTCACCTCTAAGTAGGCAGAGGGCTAGAAGTGCCCTTGAATGTTGTAGGAATTTTCCAGAAAAAGTACTGAGAACCTCCATACAATTTTATTCTCTGGCCTGTTCCCTCCTGAGGCTTTCATTGGCATCACCTCTACCTCTGAAGTTGTCTGCTTCTGTATCTCCAGTCTCAGACCACATTTCTCCCTGGCCAGTGGATCATCTGCTTCCCACCAGTCAATCTGCAACTCCTTCCTCTCTGTTTTAAGGAAAGAAAATTTCTCTTATCGAGCTTTCCTATAGCTGTTGGTCTTTCATTTACACATTTTTTTTCTAAACTAAGATTGTTCCTTGATTTCAATATAAAACAAAGCTCCTCCATCATGAATGACTCGAATAAAGAATTGACTCTGCCTTTTTTGCATGGCAAGTGTGAGCACTGGAATGGGACATCCTTAAGAGGACAAGTCACGGAGGGGACTGATGACTTCTCCTCAGACCCACCGCAAGGTTAAAAATCACAGTTTCTTTGAACTTGTTCCTGTGAGATTTGGCTCTAGACTGCTGCTATCTACCACTTGATTTACCCTAAAAAGAATCTCTTATGGTCATAGACCGCTAAATGTTATGAATTATGATAAGCAACACTGAAGGTGGGGGGCAGGAATAGAAGAGAGGGTACTAGGGGAGTGTTCAGAGCCTTGGATGGTCCAGAGGCAATTGAAATGGAATTTATTTAACATCTGTGAAATAGAAGACAGTGTTTAAGATGAAATCTGCAGTGACTGTCTTGCTCTCCCAGCCCTGGAGCCATCCTGACAAAAGTGAGGAGGACACAGCTTGTTAGTTAAGAGAAGACAATGCTACCTCTAAGATGAGTCTATGCACTATTGTGCTAAATGACAGCTGGCCAATCACAACACAAAGTGAAAGCATTTGCTTCTATTATGCTCATTTTCCCAGGGCACCACTTCAGTCTGGCCTGATGAAGGCTTTAAGAAGCCATTTGCCGTCTTAAAGGTAAAGTCAGATGCTGAATAGGACTCAGGACTGAAGGGCGGCTGCTGACATTCAAAGCAGTGCCCCGCCCTGGGTCTCCAAAATGCCTACCAATAGCATCCCTGCCCCCTTTTCTGTCCCTAAAGGTCATAGCTTCTGTTCAACTCCTGTGAACTATTGCCTACAATGCACACAGAATGAAACATATACTCGTACACCATGGGAACTGTACAGACATTTTTAAAAGGAAGGAATTGCCAATAATCAGTCCCCCTCGTGGGACTTTCCAAGTCAACGGTGCCACGTGAAGATTTTCCACAGGGGCTTCCTCTGCCAAAGAGTGCCCTCCACTCATGTCTAAGTGTCTTTCTTCTACTCCTCTGAGCCAGGAGACTTGGCTGTTTTAGGCCAACCCCCATCATTTGTTAGCAAGTCGAGAATGTGACAGAAACAGCTAAGCCACTAGGCTCAGAACTAAATAAAAGATGTAAGCACCAGAACTTAAGAATAAAGTCTTGCAGGTTGAGGCCCCAATGGATAAGAAGTAAAGGAAAAACCTACCCTTCCTTGCCTGGAAGGCCAATCAGGATAGAAGGAGTTGGTTCAATTGAGGGAGGTGCTTGCTGTCCCTGGTGCTGAAATCAGATACCCAGGAGTCAAGGGCAGGCCCGAAACTGTGCCTTCATCAAAGCGAAAATTCTTTCAGCAGAGGCTGACTTTAGGTGGCGGGTCCCCAAATATGTTTCGAGTGTCCCTTTTTATGCCATTTTAAATGAAAGTAGCCCTGAAGTGACCCTAGTTTTCCTGCAGGATGGAGTTAATGCATTGCCGTAATATTGGTGGGGAAGTTCATCCAAACTACCTTCCCATTCAGTCCCTACTAGCATATTCCCTCATGTGATTCAAGGACCCCCAGCTCTCAGAAAAGAAGCCTACAAATGGATGCAGCATGAGGGACTGCAGAAATTGCCTACTGACTTCTTTTTCCTGATACTAATTACAGACATGGGATTGATTTGGCTTGCTGTGATTAAAAGTTTCTGAAGGAAATATTTGGGTAAAACTTTACCACACACTGGAACATCGGTTCCTGAATTCCTCCCCACCCCTAATTTTAGTGTCATATTCTGAGAAACCGAACAGAGCTTTTACTATGCTTAAGAGAAGTTCTAAATTCATAATCATAACTACTTCCTAACTGGCCATACACCCCTCTTTCAGCCAACACACACACACACACACACATACACCCCATCTCAGAAAGTGAAACCTACTTGAGAAAGAACATAATTCTTCCTTTAACAGTACACAAATCTTTGCCAGAGAAAGCAGGACTGCTGTTTTCTCTCACAAAGTGAGAGTTTTCTTGTCCCAACTTGCTTTCTTTTCATTGCATTTTGACAATGCCCTTGAGCTCACCCGCTATGGCCCACACACATAAACAAGAAGTGTCTTTGATTCTGTTGCGCCCTAGAAAATTAACATGGGTCATTTTTGGTTGCCTCCAACTACACTGGGCTTGGGGGAATTTTTGCTTTCAGACATGAACTATAATCAATCTTTTCCAGCCTTAAAAAGGAAATATTCCAATGGCCCCCAAGAAAGGCTAAATTCTCAGAGAGAGGAAAGTAAAAAAAAAAAAAAAATTAAAATAGGTTCTTGTTCTTGTTAACATATTACATCAAATTTTCCATATCCAGTGAGTTATTTCTCGAACAATACCTCTGAAATCCTTAAGTAATCAGCCTTGTCACTAGGAAGTTACACACTGAAATGGCTTGTTCAAGGCAGGCCTTCACAGTAGTGTGGAGGTCATCTCCTCAGGATTATCAGAATGAATTATGGAACACTGCCCTGAACCAGCTTGCCTTCTCCAATTTCACACCATAATTTAAAATCCTAGTCATAACCCAATTTGGACTCTCATTTCAAAGAAAGCTGAAATGCTGTCTGCTGGACAGCTCCAGGGAGAAAAATCATCTGCACAGAGTTCCAGCATGGAGATGTGGCTTTTCTATATAAAACAAACAAAATTGAGCCCAAGGTAAAAAGAGAAAAGAGAAGCCTAAACTTGAGCAAAGTATGTGTGGATTTGTTAGGATTTCAGGTACTCGGCTTTATTCTGATTCCTCTCCGGAGTGAGCAAAACCTTTTTCTTTCTTTCTTTCTTTTTTAAATCATGCACAGCTCTCAGTCAGTTACATCACACCTGGTTGTGGCTTGAAGATCTAAAGGATATCACACTCTAAAGATTCAACTTGCCAAGTAGTCACCATTGCAAGGTACTTAAAATAGTGGCTGATGTTGCAAACACCTGGGATTTTTTTAGGGGCTGTAATGACTTCACTGTTGTAACCTTGGCAATCTGGCCTCCGGATTTACTGTTGGGAGGGGGTAGGTTCATTTTCAATCAGATGCATTTCTCAGTGGGAATCCCACTCACACCTATTTGTTGGTGCTCAAGGCTATCAGAAGCGTGGTTTAGCATTTGGTCTTCACTCAAGCAGTTCATTCCATCTTAAGGTTATTTCCCCATGTACAAAATGCTGGCCCCAAAATGAACGTAATACCGCTTCAGGATCATTATCATTTCGGATGCTTCCTGCAAGATTAGTTTTACCACCCAATTTATAAAGGAAGCTTCATATAGTCTTCAGTTAAAAAACACTACATTTAAATCTACAGAATCTCATAAAATCAACAATGGATGATACGGAGTTAAATGCAGCAGGAGATGCCATTTTGCTATAAAATGTTCAGGGTTCCAGGCTTGAAAACAAAACCTACCAACAATCCTTCTTCGGTGACAAAGCCAAATGGGCAAACCATCCTCTTTCTGCTTGTATTTCTGTAAAGGTATTCACCACCTCTCATGCTCAATGGCCACTCAAAGAGGAACACACCAGTGCTATAATCTAGAAACTAAACTGCAGGGGGGATTTAAGAAATTTGAAGGAAAAGCTGCTTGTGCACCTCAAAACAAGACACATTCCAGAGCAGCTCACAGCTCAGCACCAGCAAGCCTATTTGCAACACTCACTGACATAAGGGGTTTACCTATTCGAGGGGTCTTGTGGTGCTCACAGAGGACTTTGACAGCTATGACCTCATTGGGTGCTCACTAGAACCCTCTGTGACAGGAAGGGGGTTGTTAGCAGCTTTTTTTGTTGACTAAGAAACTGAAGCACAGAAGGGATAATGTTTTTCAGCAGGAAGCAGAGCTCAGAGGTCCACTCTCCTAGGCCCAGCATATCCCTCCACCTCACTTGCCATTTGATCATAGACAGTATTTAAAATAGGCCCGTCTTTCCTAAAGAAATAAAAGTGAAAACAATTAGAAATTGCATTGAAAATATTAGAAGGATAAGAAAAGAAAAGAAAAGAAAAGAAACAACAATACTGAACCATCCCCAGAGTTATGAAAAAAATTATGTATTTTTTAAAAATAGGGGTTGGGTTAGACATGATGAATTTGTTTTTAATAGTAAATGTGGATAGTCGATCATAGTTCATTATTGTGTTTTCAGAGCCATGTCAAGGATAGAGTTGATGCATCTATTGATACATAATGATCTGTGGAATAGAGGGTCTAGTGTCCCGGTGATTTCTCCGGTGATTTCTTCTACCTCATTGTTCCCGAAAGAAGGTAGCGTGTTCTCAGGTTCATTTCTGTTCTTACGGTATAAACCTTTCTTGTGCTATCACACTAAAGATCTCATTTGATAGAAAAAAGCCTCTTATCCCCCTCAAGATTTAGATGCTGCAAATCTTTGTGTCAATATTATAGCCACTCCACTAAATAAATAAACATTTTGCTGACATGTGATGCTCCTCGAGAACAAAAAAGAAAACCATGGTTTACCATTTATCAGTATATTTAACAGCCAGGAAAAAAAAGCCAGAGAAATTAGAAGGAAAAGCTGTTTGTAGCAGGCTCTCCTTTCCCAACCCAGCCGGAAGGAAGGGATGACTTCTAATAGGCTTGTTGTCCCAGAGTCTCCTGTGCAAGGGCAACTGATGAGGTGCTAATGAGGAGCTAATCACTTGGTCCACAGAGCTGGAAAGAGACTGAGGGATGGCTGCGAGAGCACACTGTTTTCTTCTCCAGAAACCCAGGCTCCATCACAAGTGGGGCTGATGCTCAGGCTAGGAAAGAGGGAGATGCACCCAGAGGGCTTCCCCTGACTTTTCAGAGACAAAAGCCAGCCTTTAAAGGGTGGTGTAGAGGACAGCGGAAGGACCAGAGGAGTTCAGAGTTTGGACGGCTTTCCACGGCAGGTGCAAGAGATGAACTGACTACAAGATGGAAAGGGGGGTGACTCTGTAGGGTGGGAGGTGTGCACACTTGTACTCGAGGAGACTTGAGAAGGTATGCTTTATCTTCTGATGGCTGGTCAGAGCAGTGGGTGAAGTAGACCGGCTTGCCCGGTCACTGGAACCAGAGAAGGGGCTAGTCTGCAACTAGTGGCCAGCTGCCCCGTTTTACTAAGGACACTTCCACCTTGGGCTGGATAATTGAGGTGACTTGTGCACAGTCACCCACCAAATAATACCCAGTCCAGCCTGCTCACTTCTGACCCAGGACAGCTTCCATGTCCTGCAGAACATCTAACCTTCCCAGGGAAAATCGGACCCCTTCCCATCAAGTTCTGATTCAATCTGAATGTTTGAGCCTTCTACCTAATTGCTTCAGCTCCAAGATAGCTTCAGGAATCCACTGGAACTAATTCACAGTGGTATCTGTACTTAGCATGTATTCTTCAAGCCAAAATTCAGTGCTTCTCCACCCCCATCCCCCAAAGTTAATTAAATAAAATCCACACCAAGATTTGGTTTGGTTTTGTGTTTCTCTGAGAAAACTAGTCCAGCCTTTAAATATGAAGGTTCTGAAAACTTAGGATTTAGTCTCCTTTGAAAAAACCCTAACTCCATAAATGATCCATAGTGGAGAAAGTCAAAGGCTGTGTGATATTTAAGAAAAGAGATGAGCTACGGGCGCCTGGGTGGCTCAGTTGGTTAAGCGACTGCCTTCAGCTCAGGTCATGATCCTGGAGTCCCGGGATCGAGTCCCGCATCGGGCTCCCTGCTCAGCAGGGAGTCTGCTTCTCCCTCTGACCCTCCCCCCTCTCATGCTCTCTCTCTCTCATTCTCTCTCTCAAATAAATAAATAAAATCTTAAAAAAAAGAAAAGAGATCAGCTATAGATAAGTTTAAGAAGCCACATGCCAGGACTACACATATTTGCACACACATGCACACAGGCTCAGTGGAAGCAACACAACACATTGGCTTGTTGGAGCATATTGGAGCAAGAGGAATACAGATGCATTTGTGTGTTGGGGGGGGTGTGCAGATGTAAGCGTGTACACAAGTATGGTAAGTAATGAAAATGAAAGAGGAATATCATTTGCACTATGCGAGCTTGAGCATTAGAACAAAACACAACACTTATAATTGCTTTTAAATAAAGTCATCAGGCTTGCCTCTATATGACTGTGACATTATTTGGCCCAGAAATCTATTTTTCCCAGTCAATAACCATAATGTCCTTGAGCTGGAAGCTTTCATTTCTCCTAAAGAAATATCTGAGAACATACAAGGAGATTGTTACTCATATTCAAGGCAAGAGGCAAAGTAGGAAAAATAATTTCAGAGAGAATCAGAATCAGGAAAACCCCAGAGAAATATGTTCTCTGGACTTCACGGTATTCTCAAACCCTGAGGTAAGCTTCCCAAGACAACTGTGATGATGCAGAGCCGCTCTAAGTAGTCTGAAGGTGAAGGAGTCTGAATCTAAGGGAGCAGCCTTTTCTCAAGACTTCTGATGTAATTAATAGCCTTCATTTGTAGAGAAGTTGTCATTTCAGCTTTGAGGTTTCTGCTGGCTGAAGGGTTTGGGTCCCGCTAGAGCCCAACACCCCGTAAGGAGAGAGCTGATAAGCCGGGGCTTAGACGACAGGTACACACTCTGTCCCAACCAGGAGAAGAAGGAGCTGGGACTGCCTCTCTCATAAGGAACATAGGAAACACCTGCACAGACCCAGGGCAAGTCCTTTGTCCATTAGAACCCACCCCCCCACCACCAGCACCACCCCACCCCCCCCGCCACCTGGGTACAGTCCTGATCTGTTGCACCCACACCTAGATTTGCCGGACTGGAGGAGGGAGGGAGGGGAGCAGATCAGGGCTCACTGATGCAGGGTGCACTAATTCTTTATAAACCATTTCACTTTGTGCAGCATCGAGATATGCTGCAAAGCTGTTTGTCATCAGCAGAGTAGCTTTCATGCCTTGATGTGCAGTCCCCTCAGGGAAAACCAAGACAGTGACATCCACTGTCACTCCCACTGAGCAGAAAGCCTGGCTCAGCACTGCGGTCACAGAAAGGTCGAAAACTCCCTCTCTTGAGGTCAGAACCCAGTCCTGCCTTCTCTGCTCCTGGAGACTAAAAGTTCATGGATGGAGTGAGCAGTGGGTGGAGAAGGGATGGGGGTTTGCTGAGGGTGGGCCACCGAGAGTTCCATGGGATTTGTGGAGACACAGCACTTGCATCTCAATGAGCTTTGCAGTAAACTTCACTGCTCAGAGGTTAATCTAGATGTCAACGTTGTCTGACAGCACCAAAATTACTCCAGGGCTGGGCTCCTTCACAGGTCTTAATATAACAGTCAATTCCATCCTGCCTGCAGGAAATGAAGGTTTTCTGCTTTGTGTGCCAAATCATTCAGTGCCAATTTTCTGTTTGAAGTCCTAACTGTTCGTGGTCCTGGAATTCACCTCATATTAAGACTTATAGAGTTTGAGAAGCTGGATTGTCAGTCCTATGGAAGCAAGTGGATAGAGCCAAAAGGAATAAAGAAAAAGAAAAAGAAAACATAAAAAGCATAAAAGTGAAAGAAAATCTTCTTGACTGAGATTTACTCCTGCAGAAAGCAGAAATCAAATCACCTGGACCAGGTTTATTTATTCACTCCAGAGGTGGGCTCGGAGGCATCAGCTGAATGTCACATAGCTGTTAAGTGGAGATAGAGCATAGAGAGTTCTCCGAGAAAGAAACACAACATTGAAGGGAGCTATTCATTTGAGTATATACTCTTCTTAAGTGAAGGAGTAATTACCAGACCTAGACTTGAGTACTTACATTTCCCGTTGGGCTTTTGGGAAACTGCATCCAAAAGAATGTCAGAGAATACGGTGGATATCTGGGCTTTCGATCTTCCTTTAGACTTTGGGGAAGGACGTCTAAGTTGGCCATCGTCTAAAGTGAGAAGAAACCAACTCTTCTCAAAATATGTCAAGCTGAAAAGCAAGACTCCTGAGTGCCAAGGCACTTCTCAGAAATAGATGCCGAGTAGGCTTTGAATCATCTGTGTTATCCTGTTACATCTAGAAACTTCTAGCTTTGTTGGCCATGAGTATCTCTTGCAAGCTACAAGTTTGGGCCATGGCACTGCACACAAAGTGATGATTACCTTGGTGATTAGAAAAAATTAACAGAGCTTACTGTCCTGCCTCTGTATGACAGGAAATAGCTCAACACACTGGGTTAAGACATCATCCCTACTGCAAATATCAAACCGGACCTTGTTTTAAATTTGGAACTTAGTTAGCTAACGAGGAAGGAGAATCTGAATTTTACTACTCTGATCAAGAATTCCAAGTATTTTGAGGGGACCCTCAATCTTCATGGATCTCCTTGTGAAATTGGAAACTGTGTTGGCATGCCAAGACTTGGGCCAGAGACGTCTCTTGTTGCAAAGTATAGAATTTTGGAGGGCAGTTAAAGAAACTATGCTTGAGGAGATTGCACCAGGGAAACAGAGACTCTATCAGAAGCCAAGATTCAGATCCTTAGGGTGGGACAGCCTATGCTCACAGCAAAAGGCCTAACCCCCCAAAGAGTGACACAAATGTTCACCACATCCACCACAGTCACCTTTCCAAAAGAGCATTACCAACATCTCACATTCTCTCTGTCCCATCCGTCCTAGGGGGTGGTTGTACCTGCAATCCAGGTGAATTCAATGCCGACCCCCAAACGGGGTATGGTAGAAATCATTCCTGCATGGCCATCTATCAGACTGCTAGGAGGAGAGATTTTCAGATGCCCAGAATGTTGTCACCAGCATAATTTAATTCAGGGAGCACCCAACAATCAAATTTTACAAGATGACATATTTCCCAATAGCATCTCTCTGACGGGCTCTCTTAGGCCAGGCCATCTCTGGATATCTCATCCCCGAGGAATGTAAGGCTCAAAGAGACCGAGCATCAAGGAATCCGTTTGCTGACTCCAAGCAGACTTTCAACAAAGCCAGTCCAATTAAAGATATAGATACAAGCATACAATATATAGGGGCCTACGCTTCCCCTCAGATGATGCTACCAGGACCGTTCAGCAATCCCAAAGCATTTTCTGGAGTCTATATTGATACCTTAAAAATGATACAAGGACTTGGAATTTCCCTTTAAAACCTAGTAAGTGTTGGCCAAAACATTTTATTTGGTATCAGAAGAAAGTCTGGCACACCAGGGACCAAAAACAATGTGGCTACAGCACCAAGCCCTGGACTGAAGGGCTTGCTGTAAGGCAAATGCCATCCAATATTCCAGCCGGTTGGCTCCAGCAGAGCTGCCAACAGCCAAACCCAGGGGCATTTGAGGGCAGTCCTCTAGACCGTGGGCACAGGGGCTCATTCAACCAAGAACTATAGATGTTTCTTTGCTCCAGACTCTAAGCGAAGCACACGGGTGATCCCAAAGCCCAAGACTGCCCTCTTCGATAACCACACCTCTGATGAATAATATTGCTGCTGTTTGGTTTGGGAAAGAGGAGCAAGGACACCATTCAGCATTCCAGAAGGGAAAAGGACTTTGGTGAAGAATCCACAACTTAAAATGCTGCCCTCTTTCCAAATTCCTATCCCATGAAATAGCACGTGAGGATAAACATCTGTCGGGTTTTGAAATCAGACTGCCAGCAGTCTGCACGAGAGCGGGGCGGGCCTGTCTCCCTATCTTGGGATCCTTTCTGCCAGCTTAGGGCATATCAGTGTTAAATGGAGAAGCTAGCAAGCTGAGGAGGAGAGCCTGTGGAAGTCAGCCTCAGGGGCCGGGCCGCGGCTGGAGAGCTGGTGGGCCTGGCTCCCCCCACCAACCTCCCTCCAACCTAACAGTCATGGAGTCTTCCCTGTTTGCCTTCTATAATCAATTTCTTGCCCTCAGTGACTTTCCCTCCTCCCCTTCTTTACCTGCCTTTCATTTTCTCTTATTTCTAATAAGCAAGTAAACAAAAGAAAACAAAAAGGTGGGACCAGAACACACTTTTTTTTTTAAACTGAGAGGGACCCTAAGGATATTTATTCTAACCTCTTAAATGTCTCAGATGAGAAATCTGATACTCTGATTCGGGGACCTGGCCAAGGTACCTGGGTAACCAAAAGCAAAGCCCAACCGGCTTTCCACACCACTGCATGCTCCCACCCCAGCTCCCAGGCGTCCTCTACTGTCCCAGCATGTAGGGACACTTTCCAGTGGAGTCTCATGCAGCCCCAGAAGCTGGCTGTCAGCTCTCCCGTTAGTGTTGATTTCTGTAGTATTTAGCACCAAAAATATTTGCACTAGTATATTCCACAAAGTAAGCATCACTAGAGAAGAATGGTAAGGTTCAACCAGGAGGACCAAGCCTCCTTTGCCTCCAGTGGGAAGCCTCTGTGCATGATCTGCATGAGCTGCATCTGTGCATGATCTGCTAAGTGAAGGAACACAAGTCCTCGTCTGTTAGCAAGAGAAGGCTTACTGAGTCTCAAGACCCCACTCAGGAGCCAGGGATATGATAAGAGGGCAGCATCTGGTTCATGTCCAAAGTCAAGAATGGGGAAGACCTTTGGCCATGCCTCTCTACTCCAAGTGACCTCCACAAGCAGGCCACTGTCACTCGGTCCAGGAGGGGATCAGGTGAGGATGACATGGCCGGGAGGTCAGTCTGGGTGACCTGGAGCTCCCAGCAAAGTTCACTGGGGTGGGGGGGGGGGTGTCTGCATCCAGCCACACCCTGAGAGCTGCTTTAGCATGTTTTTTTAAACTGTGAATTTTGGCGGGGAGGGGTGAGAGGGGGGTGGACTGAGGTGGCCACACTGGCTGATGGGATGTCATTTTAAGACTCATTTAACCACATTAAGCTCTTCGAAAATAAATAGATAAACAGGACTTGGCCAGCACTTCCTGGGTGTGCAAAGAGGCTGGGGATGGGAAACAAGACCAAATGCGCCCTGTGGGCCAAAAGTCACCTCAGACACTTCACACGGTGACGCAGGAACCAAGAAGGAGAGGAATGTCCCACGGGACCCACACGTGCGCAGACCCACGTGCCCCCAGGGGCAGCTGCCCTGAGGAGGGGCCCCCTGGCCTCCCAGGGCGCTACAGAGAACCACACAGCACAGTGAGTCCGCGCTGGGAGAATCGAAACATATCGGACCCTGAAGCGGCCAGAGATGAGCAGGCACCTCTCGTTTCTCAGACCGGAGACTGAGACGGCGCTTCCCACCACAGGAGGAATAACATCCCCTGCTTGCCCCCCGGGCCCTGGGGTGCTCCTCCTCTCTGCCTCCCTCACCCTCCAAAAACCTTTTAATTCTTTTACCCACCTTGACCTAAAGTCTACACGTAGACTCTGCAGAGAGCACAACCAGGGAGGAAGAAAGCCGGTGATCCCTCTCTACTCCCCCTTGCTCGGCCGCCCTTCGTTCCTCTACTCTTTAGAGAGGCAGCCGCTTACGGTGGACGTGACCAAGACGCGTCCCCACGGCCAGCACGAGGGAGGGCCTGTGCAGTCTGACTTCGGTCTCCTTCACGGCTCCTTATTCCCGAAGGAACTAGCTTCTCCCCTTAGGCTGGGATGCCTTAGCGCCCTGCGTTGAAAGCCTAGCCTGTTCCTCATTCCCAGCTGCCCCCCAGCTTCCAACCCCTTCCCATGCCCCCGTCTTCCCAGCCTATCAGTGACCGTGACGTAGAAACACAGCCTGTGAGATGGAAGCTACACAGGGTCTGTATTGGGGAGACTCTCCGGCGTCTGTTTTGGCAGCAACAAGAGCCTTGGAGCCTCACATCTAACCAGAAGGCCCTTCCCCCTCAAGGCCCTCCCTCCATGGACAACTTTCCCTCCGTTACCCTGCTCAACACTAGACTGGGTCCATAGCTCATCCTGTAAGAACAGGCCCAGAAGAGACCCAGGGCCTCGAGGCAGAAAGACAGGCGGGATAACAGCCATAGGACAGCAAAGGGTTCCTCTAATGTGGTCAATCCACCGAGCTCTCCTCGAGAGAGCAATCCTCAGGGTTGGGAGGCCGGCACAGGGCCAAACCCACACCAAACTCCGGCTCCCCTCCCGGCCCAGCTGAGTGGCCTCACTGATCCCCGACTCCCAACCGAGGCTGGCAGTCCCAACACAGCTCTTTTCTATTTGAATAAAAACATTTGTTGGTCTTAAAAAAAAAAAAAAAAGGAAGCAAAACCACAAACACAGGATTTAGTCCTGAACCCCACAGGGATGCCCATGCTGCAGCTGACCAGGCCGCTCAAGCCGCCCACAGCCCCTCACGCTGTAGGGCAGGGCCCAGGCCAGAGGCCCCCAACCCCTGCCCACCCTGAGGCTCCCGGGGAGCAAAGGCTGGTCCATTATGGAGCTCTGTGCTTGGGGTGAGCTGAGAGGGACCTGTCCTCTCTCCAGCAGGAGGGCTGCATGGGGCCAGGCCGTTGCCTTCCAGGGGCATTTCGTGGTCCTGTGTCCGGGAGGCCCAGGGATCTGCCCGTTACGGGCCTCGACAGCAGCGGCCAGGACCCCAGCCCAGAAGCCTCATTCTCTCTCTCCGGTCAGGGCTCCGTCCTCATTAAGATGCCAAGCCTGCGGCTGTGGCCACACCGTGGACGCCTCCCGGAGAAGCCTCGGCCCCTCCCCCCACCCCCAGCCCACAAAAGCGATTTTTCAGCCCCTGAGTGTTCACAGCAAGCTCAGACGCAGATGCATCCATCCTTCCAGGGGCTGGAAACGTGAGGAGAATGCCAAGGGGCCGGTGCAGGTGCCAAATAGATTCTCCGCTGCCGGCTCCTGCCCAGTCCACGGCCTCGCTCTCCAAAACAAGCACTGCCCCACACCGTCTCTAGTCCTGGCTTCCTTCCTTGGCAGTGAGGTTTCCCTGGGACGTGCGAGAGGCCCAGAAGGTCGGGGCTGAGGATCTAGGGCAGGCAGGATGAGAAACAGACGACACAGAGGGGCACATCCTATAATGACCTACAAGGAACGAAGTCTCCTGCTATTGGAACCCTGCTGTGTCCACATTCACAGGCAACATGGGGGGTGTTCGCTATGCCCCCAAACTCCCCCAAAGGCCTGAATGTGGGAGGTGAGGCCAAGGAGTCTTTCCAGTGAGGAAAAGGTGGGAGGCAGTGCCTTGACATGGAGGGTTCAAATTTCAGCTTTTTCTTCTGTGGTTAAGTCCAGAACGTCCAGTTCTTGATGTTCAGAGAACAGATGACACATCTTTTTCCAACTGAGGAAGGAACTTGAGCATGGTTTACACCCAAGACGGATGTGGTCCATTGTCACCATGGTTTTGGGTCACGTCGTTTGTCCAGTGTTTAGTGGTAGACGCCCTCGCTGACTTCCAAAAGCATCAGGACTCTACTGTCTAGAACAGACAAATTGGAGAATTGTCTTGAAGCGGAGGAAAGGCGGAAGGCGTGGAGCAATAATCAGTGGAGACGTGAGGCATTCCAGAGGCCCCCGGGGCCGGTGTTACTTCCTGCTGCCTCCTGAGTGCAGTGGACGAGGTCAGCCCACGCACCTGTGCAGACCTTGGGGGCGGGGGAGGGGTAGCACACCTGTGCAGGTCATCACCTGCACGGCGCTGATTCGCACTCCACCCCATCTCCTCCGGTCCCAGCGTGAAGACCGTCTCTGCGTCATCAAGGTCTTCGGCCCCGAAAAGCTGGAGCCGGAGATCCACGGGCCCCAGCTTCAGTCAAAGGGAACTTCCATTTGTGTTCATAAGATTTAAGATTTTCTGAGTTGTTGTTACAGTCTTATGGTTTCTGTATCAGCAGTTTCTCTCTGTATTAGAGAAGGTATCTCTCTGTGGATATAGATAGATAGATAGTTAGATATATAAATATATATATGTATATATATATATATTCGCCAAACTGCCTTACAGGGTTTTTTCTTTCACTTTTTTTTTCAGTGTTGTATGTGTAGCAGGCACTTGAGTTTATATGAAGATGTTCGCTTCAGTCAGGATGGAAGAAAGGAGTGTGAGGTGGACGAGGGGCGATGTGAGGCCAGGAGAGGGAAGCCACAGAGTATGTGTCTGTGACTGCCAGCCGCCGCTAGCCGAGGATGTCCAGGTAGATGGGGGCGGCTTTCCCCAAAGCATGGAGGACTTTGTAGATCTCCTTGATGTTGAGCCTCTGCTGGGGCTCCCTCTGCCAGCACCCTAGCATGACATCGTATACCTCTTTGGGGCAGACCCGGGGCCGCTCCAGCACACGACCTTGGGTGATGCACTCGATGACCTGAAAATAATGAGAAGAACCAGGACATTAACATCCAAAGCCCCCCTGGGCCCTGGGGCTCCCACCCAGCAGCAGGCAGCGACTTCATGAAGGAGCTTCAGTGTGGAGCTGGGGTGCCCACCTGCACAGGCTGAAGGCTGGATGGAGACAGCACAGAGTCTCTCATCTGTCCTGGGCAGGCTGCCGGCTGGCCGTGCCCACCACTGCCCTTTGTGACCCACCTCTTGGGCCAGGCCTTAACGGACTCCCCCATGCACTCTAGCCTTTACTTGACTCCTCCTCTCTAGTCCTGAATCTCATCTGGATGCCTCACGATTCATTGCCACTTGGCAGTGGGGATTGGCATCTGACCTGTCCCTCCCCTCTTATGAGCCTGGGTGACTTTGAGACCCCCTTGAAGGAACTCTGCACCATCTGGCCCCTCCACGCCTCGCTCCCCTTAGCTCCCATCTCCTGGCCAGCTCCCCTCCAGCTCCCAGCCTCTGTGCATAGCTTCCCTCTATGCTGCCATGTGGTTCCCTTTCTCAGCGAGGCCCCTCCTCCCCTGCTCTTTGCACTAACCCATGTATTTGGCTTCTGTTAAAGCCCTTCACATCAGGACTACTGCTTGATTCACCGCCGCCCAGCTCTGTGGCCAGCACAAGTCAGTGAACCTGACCTCAGCACCCTCATCTAGAAGAGGGGGATCCAGTGTGTGCCTCCTGCATAGTTATAAGGCCCAAATGAAGCCAAGGGCACAAAGCATGGCCTGACATACCACAGGGGAGGCCCTAAGGAGGAGTAGGAAGAAAACAAATAATGTAGGGCTGGACCAACCCCAGCTGGCCATGTAAGGACCAAGCCTGTAATCTGTCGTTCATTTCCAATTTCTCAAAGGCACTTCTTTGCTGACATTGAACATGTGACTTTTCACATTTTCATCTTCCTGGTCTTGGATTGGTTTTTAATGTCTCCCTAACTCGATCACTATGAAACCTTGGGCAACTTACCCCAAACTCCAGCTTCCTCATTCAGAGATGGGTTGTAATGAGAAAATACACCGACTCAGGTCCAATTGAGTGCCTCCAGTGTCTTTGCCCCCATGAGTCTGTGTTTAGTTGGGCAAGAGAAGTGCCTTTTGTCTCCTTTATCTCCTCATGCTGCCCCCAACAGCGCCCTGTCTGGGGTGTTGTCTCATGTCACTCTGACCCAAGGACAGCGTGTCAAGCCCCTGCCCGATGTGTCAGCACTTTCCTGGTCCGATTCACTCCGGCGTCAGTGCCGGCCCAAGAGGCTTGTTTCTGTGCCAGCCCAATCGGTCTCCAGCTACTCAGGTTCTCCGTTATTAGAGCCCTGTTTCCCCACTCCATTACCTTCACCTCCACGAAAAGGGACCCAGCTCAAACTGCAGCAGCTGTTAATGCTACGATCAAAAGCACTCACTAGTGTCTCCTCCAGTGTGGGCTCACTGGGTTGTCAACCTCCATAAAGAAACCCATGATCAGTGGCTAACAGTACTTGGCTGCTCTGGGCTGTGGAGTGGGACAGGTGGCTGGGGGCAGAAAGCCCACCTTCCAGGCCAACACCTCACCAAACTGTGTTAGAAATGATTAGAAACACCTTGTTGGCTACCATGAGCTGGCTTGGGTCTCCAGGGCAAATCTACTCCTGATACCACAAGCACCCTCCACGCACATCCCCTCTTCACTGGGGCCACGAAACTACATGGGAGGCTGTGCTCGGGCTGTGTATACTCACGTGCACACATGTTTGTGCAGGAGTATGTACGTGCATGTACGCAGGTGGGTATACGCATGCATGCATGGACGTGCGAGCACGCTTGCGTGTATGTATGTGTGTGTTTACTACCAATCCCACACCCCAAGGAAACAGCTAAAACACTGCAACAAACGGGTTCTGATATACACTCTTTTTTTTTTTAAGGTCATTAAAATGTTTTGTCCTACTTTGGGAAATGTGGTCAAGACTCATTCAGCTTG
Source organism: Neomonachus schauinslandi (assembly GCF_002201575.2). Classification (NCBI taxonomy): domain Eukaryota; kingdom Metazoa; phylum Chordata; class Mammalia; order Carnivora; family Phocidae; genus Neomonachus; species Neomonachus schauinslandi. The sequence continues at coordinate 136,277,934 of NC_058411.1, forward strand.
TGATTGATGAGGTACTACAGATTTAAAGAAGTGTCTTCTTTTTGGTCTCTGAAACTCACCATTAGGGAACAGGAAAGCAAAAAGGAATACAGTTTTCAAAGACAAAGATACTTTCTCAAATATTCAGATAAGATTGCAATATTAAAAGGCCCTTGTGTTCATGTTTTCATAGAAAACAGGAGACCATAAAAATAAATTGCAATCTCTTATACGTCTGCTTGGTTGGGAATCCAAGACCATTACTGTCTATTAACTATTCTCCAGGGCAACATGAGTCTGGTCAGACATAAATGAGAACCATCCTGACTGGCTTTGGAGGCAGGAATCCTGTGGCCATGGCCCATGCCTTCTCCATACTGCAGAAGCTCCCATCTGAGTCTCTGGCCAGTCCTCTCCAGAACTCCAAGCAGTTCCCATCCCTTTGCCCTGAATCTCAACAGGTATTCGCGTGGAAAGTACTGAGTTAATACAGCTAAAGTCCTTAGAAAAGTACCTGGCACTAAATGTTAGCTATTGTGAAAATTTGATTGCTGGAATTTTTATTATTATTATAAATCAAAATTATAAAAGCATATAATGTGTTAATTATGATGATGTTGTTTTCTCTGATGGGCGCTTTTATTCCTGGAGGTCCACACACAGCTCTATCAATAATGTGAAATGTGCCTTCCCCATCCACCATCCTCTGCCCATCCCAGGCCTGGCAGGCCTAAAACCTTTGGGAATCGAGACTCTTTGGGTGTTTCCACAAGATGGCACAATTGAAAAACTCAGAGTTGTTCCTTTTTTTCATGTTCCGTCTTAGGGAGACGTTTGTGATTTTTAAGTGTCGCAGCACAAATAGGACTGGGACTCGCATCTCCATTTAGACATCTGATTTCATGCTCTCTTGACAATTACACCACACTTCCTACAGCTCTAATGTTTTTCCTACTAAGAAGCTCTCCTCTCTTGCTTATACCTATATTTGCCCTGCTAGCTCCAAACACCGCCTCATGTTTTGTATACTAGGTCTAAATCCTGGCCCGAGATAACTCCTATCAGCCTTCCCCCAAATGGAGGTTCCCCTCTACCCCCCTTCTGTACCTCTGTGTTTGAGAGCTGGAACCACGGTTGCTTTCCATAGGTGAAGATCTCCCAAAGGATCACCCCAAAGCTCCACACGTCACTCTCCGTAGTGAACTTCCGGTACATGATGCTTTCAGGGGGCATCCAACGGATGGGGAGCATGGTGTGTCCTCCAACCTAAAAGGGATCAAGACAGAGGCACACACAGAGTGACCAGATGGCCAGAATCGGTCATTGCCTGTCTGCACTCTTCGTAAGTAGATGCGCACTCGATGCCTCTTATTCTATGATAGCCACAACCTGAACTTGATGCAAATGGTGTCAGAGTCTCAGTGGAGGTACTGACATCCACGATCTACAATACTGGAGGCAGCTAGAGTAGCAATGAGAGATAATCCCTAAGGGAAGGTGGGTACCTTGGCATGGAGTACAAAGAAAGATCGCAAGATGATTTGGGGTGGGAGAGGTTTTAGAATCTGGTACTACAGTGAACCTAGCCTTGAAAGGAGGTCCAGAGGGAAGTCAGCAGAATCAATGAGGGAGGCCATCAAGTACCCGAGTATTTTCAGACACCAGGTTGGACTCCTTGGCCCAGGTGGTTAAAGCACAGTATTATCCAAGTGCATCTAATCTGTAGAACCATGACTTTACCTTCTATCTGACAATCCTGAATTTCTCACTGTAACTTATGTCTCAGTGTTTCAAGTGAAGGGAACAGTGAAGTTCCAAATGTATGGAAGACCACAGGCTCATAAGAAATCAGGTGGACCGAAAGAGAATTTACGACAGTTCTTAGTAACATCTCAAAGGCCAGTGAGAAAAGTCTCTTTTAAAATAGCCTATGGAGGGCGCCTGGGTGGCTCAGTTGGTTAAGCGACTGCCTTCAGCTCAGGTCATGATCCTGGAGACCCGGGATCGAGTCCTGCATCGGGCTCCCTGCTGAGCAGGGAGTCTGCTTCTCCCTCTGACCCTCCCCCCTCTCGTGTGCTCTCTCTCTCTCATTCTCTCTCTCAAATAAATAAATAAAATCTTTAAAAAAAAAAATAGCCTATGGAGACCCATCTGTGGGTCTACAGATCTGACAGTCAAGGATGAGAGGAAGTGACTGACATTCAGGGTACCCTTTCCTGAGAAAACATTAGGGAAATCCTCACGGCCCAGCAGGCTAGAGGTATTAGCATAAGTGGAAGAAAATTCACAGCATGTTTTAAAACTCAGGAACTCACTGCATCATTAGCAAATAGAACATCAGAAATGGGAACTTCTGGCTCATACATAGAATTTTGTTGTTAGAAAAGTGCTTGCCATTGATAGAAACAGCTCTCTATAAATGCCCTGATAAACTATTAATTAGAAGTTCTCTATGGTGGGTCAGTTGGGGGGATAAGGATAATGAACACTGAAGAATGACTTATTGGAAAATGGGCAATCTTATTTCTAAAAAGGAAAATGATATTTGCCTTATCCACTTGAAATATTTTAGAAGATAAATGATGATAAGGATGTATGGAAGCTGTTTTCAACCTGGGATTTTTATAATCAAGACAGCTCTGTGTCATGTGTAAAGACAAATGAAGGGGTTTCTTTCAGACAAGCAAAGACTCAGAAAGTTGACCACTCATAGCTTTTCAGAAAATAAAGGAGCAAAAATTAATTGAGGATTGCTCCAGAGAAACAGAAAAAAAGAATCTAAAATAGACAATGACTGGGAACATAACAAAAAAGTAGAGTGTATAAGTCACAAAAACGCAATTTAAATCTAAATGGCGGTTGCTAATTTGGTAGTAAAATGTAATACAATTACTAATAAAGTCTTCTTGTAAAATAGAGACGTAAAGTAAATAATAATACTAATAATGCTAAGAGTACTACGACTGCTATTATTAACACTACTTCTCTGGAATGAAACCTTCAGATAATTTCAGCCATAAGTACATAGAAGAATAGGAAGAGAAATCATTAAAAAGCCTGGCAAAGGCTTTGTCTTTTAGGGAGGGAAATCAAATTTACAAACAGTCATCAACTTTTGATTACAAGAGTTTCAATTTAAATTTGCTTGCTAAAATTTTTAAGTGCCTCCTAGAAGAATAGAAATAGTACATATAGCTTCCAAACCAGTTTTTAGAAAAGAAAAGCAAAAATCTCTAACCAGTACCAAAAAGATGACAAAAAAGAGGAATGGGTTAAAGATGATGAAGGCACACTATGAAAAAGAAGTTTAAATAATATCTTTGTACTATAATTTATGTCTTTTATACAAAGATAATAATAATATTTTTGTAATAATTTGTATATTATATAGACACTATATACAAATGGGTTATACTGCCTCTTAAATAAGAGAAAATTTATGTTAAAAATCAAGATGTGTGTTATTTAGAAAAGACATGTGTAGAAGAGCAGAAAATATTAAAAATGAAAGAATGCAAAAATACAATAAAAGGAAAAACGAATATATATTAAATATGTATATTTGATATACACAATATATGATTTAAATGTATAATATTGAATACATAAAATGCTGACAATTAAAAACATGTAGAAAAAAATTTAGAATGCCAAGAATTAAAAGGAGAAAAAGTAATTTAAATCATATTTCAAGATGGCAAAATTCAGCATTATGATAATTATGAATTATTAGTCTCCAAGTAATATAGCAACAAAAATACAAAGACTAGAAACAGGATATAAACCAAAGGAAACTGACAAAACCACCATTATAATGGAAAACCAAAATACTTCTTTCACAAACGGACAGGTCAGGAAGACAAGATAAATGAAGATACATTTTAAAAATATAGATAATGAGTTTTAATTGACAGATATGAGTATTGCAATTGTGTGTCTTTCAGCCTCCCTAAAAAGTTGAAAATTATTTTCAATTCTCTGAAACAATTTATAAAACCAATCACATATAATACCTCAAAGGAAAGCTGAAATGCCAAGATAAAAACCACAGTAAACATAAAATAAAAATGAGAAACATTTTCTGTGCCAAATAGAAGTTCACAACAAAAGAATAATTTTTTTAAAAGTTTCCCTTTGGGCAATTAAAAAACTATTTGGTAAAGGAATAATTGAAAATTAAATGTAAAACTATTTATTATGATAATTAAATTTGTATTCATTGAAACCTATGAAATATAGCTAAAGTAATTTTTTAAATTATAACATGTAAGGACTTATTTTTAAAATAGTTAATAAATCAAAATATGATTCAACAACAAAGGTAGTAAAGACCTACATGACAATAGAAAGAAAGAGGAAATAAATAATAAAGATAAAATGAGGAATTGGTATAAAAGAAAGCAAAGCAAAACAACCAACCAAAAGGGAAAAAAATTTAAAAGGAGACTTATCTACACAATTAATTGGTAGTTCTTTAAAAGTAATATAACCCTGTGGCAAGGTTAATAAAAGACATAAAGGAGACAAATGTAAAATGTTAAAAATATTACAACAAGAAATTTGAAAATAAAGATGTCATAACTGATTTACTAGAAAAAATTAATGAAAAAAAGAGAGAAGTAGAAAATTCAAACACAGAAAAACAATTACAATTATAGTAAAAATTCTATACATTAAAAAAGTACAAGCTCCAGATGATTTTTGGGAGTAAGTTCTACTAAAATGTTTTACTCTATTTATACTTTCCCAAAGCAAAAAATAAAAAAGTTAGAAACTTTCCCAATTGACTTTCTGTGATTTAAATACTTCTGATGATAAAATCAGTCAAACATAGCATATAGCCTTAAATACATGAGTACAGCTATAGATATTTTATCTATATATGTGTAAAATTATCTGTTATATTCATAACATTAATGAATAAAATATTATTATATTCAATCAGCAAGATATTACAAGAACTCCATATTATAACTCAATAAGATTTATAATAGAAATGCAAGAATGCCTCAGCCTTAAGAAATCTAGTGTTTAATTCACTAAAGTGGTAGAAGAAAATCCATCCTTTCAAAAGATGCCAAAATTTTCCAACACATTTTCCTGATTAAATGCCCAAATTCATTAGTAATAGAAGGTAACTTCCTTTATCTAAGACACTGACTATTATACGTGCTAATAAAACTTTAGAAGCACAGAAAAGTATCTTCTATCACTGATTTTACACAATACCATTGAGATGGTCCTAGCCAATGCAATAAAGCAAAAATAAAAATAAGGTAGAAACATTGAAAAGGAAGAGTCAAAAACCATTGCATGCATATGATTAAGACTTATTCAAGGTATTTAACTAAAAAGCAGTTAGAATCATTATACAATTTAATAAGCCACCCAGATATAAAATAAACCTACAAAAATCAAACTATCCCTATATAGCAGTAGTAACAAATTCAATGGAAAATAAGATTGTTTGTATAATAGCAACAAAAACATTATAACTCCCAGGCATAAACCTTAGCAGAAAATGTACAAGTTCTAGTTAAAGAAAAGTATTGAAAACATAAAAGAAGATCTTAATATATGGAAAGATATGTCATTTCCTTGAATAGGAAGACTTGATGTCATAAATCTCTCATTCCTCCCTCATATTAGTCTGCAAATTCAACACAATCTAAACGAAAACCCCAATGGAATGATGTATGGAAATTGACAGGATGATACCAAAATTTGTCTAGAGGAATAAATACTTGATAAAAACAAAGATATATTTGAAATAGAATAACGGGAGATTTACTCTATCAGATTGCAAAACATATTATCAAACTACAGGAATGAGCACACTGTGTTATTGGCATAGATATAGACAAATTTCATTGATCAATGGAACAAAATAGAGTCCAGAGGCAGACCCATGTATAATATCAGAATTTAATATATGAAATGATGGGTTAGTAATCAGTGTTGGGACAATGAAACTATTCATTTGAAAAGTACACTTAGATACCTACCTCACACCATATACAAAAATCATTTCCAGATGGATTAAAGAGCTAAACATAAAAACAAAACAATAATAATATTAGAAGAAAACTTAGAAAAGTATCTGTATAACTCAGGAGAAGAAGGCCTTCCTAAACAAGACACATGTTCAAGAAGCCATAAAGGATAGGATTTTAGCGATACAACTTGTAAAAACCAAACACTTTTTGCATGGCAAAATACAAAATAAGTATAGTTAAAAGACAAATGACAGAGGAAATATTTGCAATATATGTAACAAAGAATTAAAATCCATGTATCATAAAGTGTTCCTTTAGTTTTAAAAAAGCAACCCGACCAAAAAAAAAAAAAAAAAAAAGATGAGGAAAGGGTAGACCAGATGATCCACAAAAGGGCTACAAATGAGCACAAACATATGAAGAGATGCCAGTTAAAACAATGAAGAGACACATTTTTGAATGTCATATGGGAAAAATTGAAAAGGTTGATAATATCTCGTGCTTGAAAATGTACGAGGATAGAGTTATTCTCAGGTGTCACTGCTAACTTATCTGCAGGCAGCTTGGCAGAGTCTGTCCACACTGAAGATGCTGAGTGCCTTTTAACTCAGTAATTTTACTTCTAGGAGTCTTAGAAAATATTTGCTCCTATAAGCAAAAATAATTGGTTGAAGAGGCTGCTTATTTCATTGTTTTTAAGGGCAACGACTTGTCCATCATTATACATATATTTGTAGTGGTTAAAAGGAATATAGTGGAGTAAGTGTAGTGATATGTAAATAGGTCTAGGATACATTAAATGAAAACACAAGACATTAAAAATATATATGTTAGCATTCTAATTCATGTAGAAATGTGTCTACATAAGCAAATACATTAAAAGGGAATAATGCATAAGTCTGTAAATGCGTAGAAAAAGATCCAGAAATACAGTCATTAAACTAATGTTTCCTCTGGAGAAGGAAATGAGAGTGAGGACTGACCAAAGAGAAAATACCACCTTTTTACTGTATGTATTTCTATGCTGTTTATAATTTCATCATGATCATGTGTCACATTTAAAATGTTTAAAAACTATAAAAGGAAAAAAGTTAACATCTGAGTAAAGGAAAACCAGTGGACCTAATTTCTGTAAGTTCTGTATCAAAGATGATGTTCTGTAAAGAAAAAGTACGGTTGTGATAGAATTTTGTAGAATAGCTTATTTGACCTGGTTTCTTGGTGAAAAAAATAAAATACAGAAACACTCCTCTTTATGAAAAATTCCAAGTCATGGATTCCTTCAAACTGATGCTGGTGTTTGCCTCATTTAATGATTTTATACTTAATTCAGAAGAGGTATTCCAGACTGAAATCTCCAAATTTACGAAGAGGGAGTAATTCTAGTGTGCTGGTGTAAACCTTGATGAGATTAAGTGTTTGGGAATAAAAGTATTAGAAGGGTATCAACTGACTACGGGGACCCCACTAAGAAAAATTTTATCAAGATGTTTACCACCAATGTGGGTGAAATTTATCAGGTGTTCCCCTGGAAGTGGACTAAAATATTTCAAGAGATCAGTAACATAACAAAAAGAGAAACAAATTGGGACTCAGAAGCGCTGGGTTGTGATGTGACCTTAGACAAGCACTCAACCTCTTTTTCAATTTTCTCATCTTCAACATAGGAATCAAGCAATGCCCCTGCTTAAAGTAAGATGAGGTATGCAAAATCCCACCGAGTATTGTTAAATGCAGAAGTATACACATAAAGTGCAATGACTATTCACTATGTGTGTCCTTACACACTCATGGGTCGCATAACAAACCTCATTTCCTGGTTTCTATATTCCCATAAAGACCACCTAGCCTACACTGATTTTCCTCCAGGAAAAAAAAATCTACATCCTTCTTCCACATCAGAGAGAGCTAGTCTGGGAAAGCTAGTGGTTAAACCCTTCACTGACAAGAAATATTGACAAATAGTCCCATGGTAAAACCTAACCAGACAAGCGATGGGCTGACATGATAATCTTCATAAGAATAATGCCAATGAAGGGGCACCTGGGTGACTCAGTCTTTAGGCGTCTGCCTTCGGCTCAGGTCATGATCTCAGGGTCCTGGGATCAAGGCCCGCATCAGGCTCCCTGCTCGGCAGGAGGCCTGTTTCTCCCTTTCCCACTCCCCCCTGCTTGTGTTCCCTCTCTCGCTGTGTCTCTCTCTGTCAAATAAATAAATAAAATATATAAAAAAAAGAATAATGCCAATGAATGCACACTGAGTACCAGTCACACATCCCTCATTTAATCCCATCCTATATGATCGAATTCCCTATTATCCCCATTTCACAGATGAAAATAAGGTAACTTGCCTAGCCACTGCCTGAGAAATACTAGCTAATGATCCAAACTCTCGTGTTACATTAAAGACCTGAAGGCTGAGCTTTGAAACAGGAAACATACAGGAAAAAGGCAAAAATTCTAAGAAATGATTCTGGAAAGAAAATAAGTACTTGGAGATCTTTGGATTACACTACCTTGGATACCATCTTCCACCACCTGTATTTTCATGGATCCCCGTGTTGTCAGCCTGGTCATCCATCATAACATTCTTTTTCACCTAAGGCATTAGCAGGCACTGATGATTACTGCCCAGACCCAATATTCCATTAGCGGCTACAGAAGGGTGGCATTCTAATTCTAGCATCCCCTCTGCATACACTTGCTGGAAATCTTCTATAAGTGAAAAAGTTCCCTCATTAACTATTTGATTATACGGACAACACTTCATATGGGAAATGCCTGGCCCTCTCCCTTTATTTATCAGTGTTCAGAATAATGAATTCATTCCCTAGCATTCCTCCAAAGATGACCAATAAGAGGTTTGGTTTGGTTTGGTTCTGAGAAGTATTATTAACTCCTGTATGTGTGTGTTTGTGTGTGGGGGCGGGGGGGGGAAGGTAGGCTTCTGACATGAAAAAATATTATAGGCTCATCTTGTACTTTTGTTGCCCCAGCCCTAGACTATAAGTCTTTGATAGCATCCTTGCTTCTGACATGAAAAAAATATGATAGGCTCATCTTGTACCTTTGTTGCCCCAGCCCTAGAAGCGGCCATTTTTCCAAGGAGCCCTGGATCCTTTGGGTGGACAATGGGATATTTAGAGACTACACTATGGATGCCAGGAGTGTTCATTGCTATTGGGATGGTCATTATTTCTAGGTGTTTATAATGGAAGTAGCTAGGAAAAACTTCTAAAAGAAAACACATTATGAGTTCATATTGAGTTTTCCAACTCAAATTTAGGATTACAGAGCTTTTACTTAACCTCTTTGATTTTATATCAGTATTTTTCCTTATGCTGAAAATCTTGAGTCCTAAATTAGTAATATTATGTAGTTGCTTTATCCTAACAAATGTTTATAAAATACATATAATATACTTAATATACAGTTAGGCTTATGTGTTTCATTTTGCTTTTTATTTTGAAGAATTGGTTTAATTCTACAAATTTAAATGTTTATAATGATGTGAAAACTGTCCCATGGTTTCAAAGCTAAAACCAACAAAGTACACCAGATCCAAGTCTGATACCATCTCTGTCCACTCTCCCCACCGTGATCTCCTCCTTCCCTACAGGTAACCCTTTTTTTTTTTTTTTGGTTTGATTTTAGTTTATTCTTCTATTGTTTTTAACATAAGAAAATACAGGTTATATTCATTTTCTTTATTCTCTTAGATAAAAGTAACATACCTGTTGTGTACTTCACTTTTGTTTGCTGGGGTGCTTGTTCCTTTTACAGCTCTCTCGGACCCCACCGAGCATGACCATGCCACAGTTCGTCTAGCCAGCCCCCGACTGATAGGACTCAAGTGTTTCCACCCTTTTGTTATTGTCAATAGGGAAGGTGCACTTTTTACGTATAGCTCGGGTGACTCCTCACCCCATAAAGAATAATAGCCTAGAATTCCTATTCAGTGTAACATGCAGAGATGTCTGCAGTGCCCACTGAAGTGGTTCCAATGCAGGATCCACATAACTTTGGAGACACATGAAGTTTTTCCAATGGGTACCCAGGCAAGGAAAGCATTGAAGGATTTCACTGATCCTAAACCCCCATATGGATTTTTTTTTCTAACATTGACTGAGCACCCACTGTGGCCCAGCAATCTCCCTTCCCAACTGTGCGCACACACACATGCGCACTTGCCACCTCCACAGGAAATGCAAGACTCTCACTCATCCTAAATCTCAGGGGAGAAAACCTACTGAGTACAAACGAATAAACACTATGAAATGCTAGTACTGGTGTTGAAAATGAACGTCTCTAGTGGCTGGAAAGTAAATCCTTTCGGCGTCGAGTCGTTTCCAATTCTTTTCAAACGATTGAAGGGGGACAGACCTAAAAGAATGATCAGCTAAGCGGAGATTAAAAAGAAATTTTGATAAGGGGCCAATATGAGAGGGGAGCCTGGGTGGTTTAGTCATTAAGCATCTGCCTTCGGCTCAGGTCATGATCCCAGGGTCCTGGGATCAAGCCCCGCATTGGGCTCGCCTGCTTCTCCCTCTCCCTTTGCTCCGGCTTGTGTTTCCTCTCTCGCTGTGTCTCTCTCTCTGTCAAATAAATAAAATCTTTAAAAAAAAAAAAAAAGAGGCCAATATGAGATTTTAGGCAAAAGGCCTAACAACAGTTCAAAGAATTGAGTCACATTGCAATAACAAAACTCCTTCCTTTCCATCTATTAGTTTAGTGTAAATAACGTTTCTCAGTTCTTAGAGTTATATAAATAAAAAACAGGAATAGAATTGATCCTGAACCTTCCTTACTTTAGCAATAAATAATATTCATTATGGACTAATGGAAAAATATAAGAGATGCATTTCCAAAAATCTCATACTTCTTATCATTCGTATTCATCAAAGTTGTGCTATAAATGCATTATTTTGATCTGCTGCCTACGTCTATGTATTGCTAATAACTGTAATGATAACTCAATCCCAAAACTGTTACCATCTAGGAACTAATGGTTATCAGACATTAAAAATTAAATTTAAATATTCATACATATTTTTGTCACACTAAATTATGATAGAGAGGCCAATAAAAGGCTTTCATGCATAAAAATATAACACATAAGGATAAAACTTGGTAGGGTAACTGGAATGAAAACATAAATTCAGGAAGAAGAAGGAACCCCGTAAAACTGACTGTGTAAGCCCTTGTTCGTGTGTTTAATAGATGATGTATCAAATTGCTCTGGTATTTAAAGTTCATTAGATACATTACAGAAGTGATGTATTTTTTTAATGCCAATATTTACAATAGTCTGGAAACGGCATCGTTTGCAACTATTCGAAATTACATTGAAGATTTTATATAGCAACTTACAAGGCATGGGGGGCACACATAGGTGATTTTTCAAAATTCTTTTAGGGGCATCAAAGGTTTGAAAACCACAGGTCCAGAGACTGAGCCCCTAGAGGTGTGAAGTTTGGAGTCTTGTCTCTCTGCCTCAATTCTCTCCTCAGGGCAGTATCCCACTCACCCCCGTCAGCAGTATAACGGGAGAGGATGCAACAGGTGGAAGCAAGAGCTGCCGCCTCACCTCCAGCCCGGGGTGCCTGCCGAAAACCCCCAAACCCCACTCCTTTAAGTCCTGAGCCCTTGCTCCCCACCCTGCCCTGGGGGCCAGGAGTGGTGAGACTGAAGGTGTGAAGAGCTGAAGGAGGATCTCAGGCCCCAGTTCCAACGAGGGCAGGATGCCCTGCTGCACAGAGTTCTTCTGGGGGGTGTCCCCCCACCCCTCTCCCCACAGCCGCCTCTCCTCTCCTGTCTTCTCCGAACAAGGCACTGTCTCGCTATTTTCCACAGAGAGACACCCACTCCCCTGCAGGCAGAGGGATCCCACTGCTCTCTGGGTGAAAGAGGAACTCTGAGCTCTAGAAGGCCTCTCAGCTCTCTGCGTCTAATGACACAGAAAAGGAGGCAGCTGGTGGGTTGCAAAGACCTCATAGAAACCCGCTTCTCTCCCAGAAGTTCAAAACGGCTATGCTTACGTGACTCTGACAAGGTATAAAGGAGACAAAGTGACCCATATTTCCCAGATAAAGAAACCACGATGCAGCAAAGGTGAGCAAACACGGATTCACAGGGCGCGATATTTCTGGAACGAATGGAAGGATTCAAGCTACCTCCGTAATCCCTAATCTGTATGGGCCAAGTCAAAGTCTGTTAAAGTCCATGAGAAGGGCAGTAGCTTTCTGCAGAGTTGTAAAAGCTTCGCAATGCACATTAATGGCAAAACAGCTTAATCACAAAGATTGCCATTTATTGTCGGTGTCATTTTTTTTATTTATTCAATTTTAATCTTTCTTGATTGTGTGTCTCAGCACACAGAAGAACCTCCATGTGCATTAAGAAAAAGACAGAAAGCTTAGCATGTGCACTCTCCAACCCCCGGAAATTCTCCTGGTCTCCCTCAAGCCCCAGTGGCTACGTCTCTTAGCTTCTGCTCTGCGTGTCCAAGCGAATCATCAGCCAAGGCTGGTAGTCACCTTGAACATGCCCCCAGCAGTAGGCCGGCAGCCACCACTACAATCTTTAGAATCATTGCCACTCTTGTTCCACAGGGCCTGGGGTTTTCACACACATGGGCTGCACACAAATACATACACCCCTGTATCCGGAAGAGGAATGTTTAGATTAATACGTGTGCATCATTGCATGCAGGTGGGAAGGATCATAAATACAAACACAGGCCTGTCGACCATGCCCTGATCACACGTAGCTGGTGAAATCTCCCTCGGAAGCCTCTTGATATAAATGGCCTAAACGTAGGAGGAAAGATGCAAAGTCCTCCTCGAATGTATCCTGTCTCTAACACAGCAAAAATAAGTGGTTCCACTCTAAATCAGTTGATTCACTCTGCTGATGGCTTCAAAACTTCAGAAGGACATGACTGTCCTTCCGAATTAACCCTACTCACTGCTTGCTCCCCCACCCTGACAGCTGGGCTCTCTTAATAGCTCCCTCCCCACATATGAGGGAGGCCACCAAAGCCTTAGAAATGGTAGTCTGCCCTTGCAGATTGTCCCCTATTCTACCCACCCCCCTCCTGTCCCTGATCCTCTCTCCCCTCATTTTCCCCACTTGGCTATTCTGAATTTACAGATACTGTATTTCCAACCAGCTTTTCACCCCTCTGCCCAGCCCCGTTGGCCCACTCCCCAGGCATGCTGCTTTGGTGTGAGAGCCTGTCTTCCTTCCAGGGTGCTCTTTGGGGGACCAGCCCTACCTGGTAACTGCATCCACTCCATCTCCCCAAATCCAACATTCGTCAGAATCCAGGGCTCCAAAGGAGAGCTTCAATGCTAAAGCTGTACCTCAGGAACACACAAAGTGGGAAAGGCCTTGGAAATGACCTCGTCTGCCTCCAGGCATGAAAACCTTGGCTGGAAGAGAGGCAATAACTTGCCCAAGGTCACTAAGAAGAGTAAATGAAATGGAAGTCCCCTAGAGTCTTGTTCTTGTTTTCTTTTTTTTTTTAAAGACTTTATTTATTTATTTGAGAGAGAGAATGAGATAGAGAGAGCATGAGAGTGGGGAGGGTCAGGGGGAGAAGCAGACTCCCCGCTGAGCAGGGAGCCTGATGTGGGACTCGATCCCGGGACTCCAGGATCATGACCTGAGCCGGAGGCAGCTGCTTAACCAACTGAGCCACCCAGGCGCCCTGTTCTTGTTTTCAATGTAAACGTATTCCTAGAGAAAAGCATATATACATACAGGGATACAAATCAAAAATATACGGATTGAGTCTTTTTTTTTTAAAGATTTTATTTTATTTATTTGACAGAGAGAGACAGCAAGAGAAGGAACACAAGGAGGGGGAGTGGGAGAGAGAGAAGCAGGCTTCCCAAAGAGCAGGGAGCCCAATGCGGGGCTCGATCCCAGGGTCCTGGGATCATGACCTGAGCTAAAGGCAGATGCTTAACGACTGAGCCGCCCAGGCGCCCCATATATGGATTGAGTCTTACAAAGCTTAAATTTCAGTTCTATAGCTTCTTTGTGTTCATCCTGTTGCGTTTAGACTTTGGGTCTCCCAGTAGAACTCTGTTTCCCCAGTTGTGTGGGCGAGGCCTTAGGGATGTAATAGTCTGAATATTCATCTGATTTAAATCTGATTAAATCTACAACAGGGATGTGCACAGTCACAAGGGCACGTCTGTCCATGGCTTCACTCCAGTTATAAAATTCCATGGATGAAACACTTACATAAGACACTGAGATTTTCTATAGTGACATCAGACTTCTGACTTCATAAGGCAGAGAACTGTTTGCCTTCCTTTTGCCTCCCCTCCTCTTCCTGATATAGTAGGCCATGCTATCACCTTGCTTCTTGTAGACACAGACTGAAGACCTCAGCCCCGGGTCTAGGAGGTAGTTGGGATTCTCTGGAGGGAAGGTACAGAGGAAGATCACAAAGACGTCATTATAGCGTGGCTCCCTCTGAGCCAGGCTTTGTGACAGTTTATGCAAAAGGCATCCATTTAGCAGAATCTCAGTGGAATGGCTGTTTCAGACTGAGCCTCTAGCCCCAGGATTAGGAAAAACCCTTGGAGTCTTCCAAAAATACAAAGAGTTTAAGAGCCAAGCTGTTTAGCAGTGTGAGCCTTGAGGATAAATAGACCCATTGTGATTCTCCCCAACTCTCTTACCTAGAGCTACATCTGCCAGAAGCAAGTTCTCAGATGGAAGGCCCAGGAACACATACCTTCTATAACTCCCCCTTTTGTTTTCCCCTTTCTAAATCCTGTCTAAATGCTGGCCCTCATTCAGACACCTCACTGTCCTTTATTGCCCCCAAGCAATATATATATATATATATATATTTTTTATAGAGCAGACAGTGCAAGTCCAAAGATGTAGGTTGAAAAATAACTTGCCCTTAATTTCTTTTTACAGATGCCTAGACGTGGAGCCTCGTGGCTGCGCTCAAATCTTCCAGTAGAAACAAACCATCGTGAAGTTATTAGAAGAGCTCAATGCACTGAACAGAGCTGGAGGTCTCACTTCAGCTCAGATCCACGGATCACACTGGATCTAGACAGATCCACCCAAACCCTGAGCGCTTGCCAAACATTAATAGGTAAAGGGAAACGGGAGAATAAAGGCTTCTTGTGATAAATCTAGATTCTTACTGTACCCTGCTCAGCTCTGGCTGTTCCCCCAAGGTTTTGATTTAGATTCAGACTTATTTAGCAAACATAAGAAACTCTCTTTCAAACAAGATTGGCTTTGCTAGGTATTTAATGCCAAAAAAAAAACATCTAAAAAAATATGATGACTGATATTGAAAATGTGTGTACAGGATAAGGAAACAGACAATCTGAAGGAACAAATGGGATAATGTATAACTTAGGCAATGCCTTTTACTAGCTAAGCAACCTTAGGGAACTTACTTAACCTTCGGAAGACTCACCTTTCTTATGTATAAAATCATAAACTACGTAGAACATGTATGGAAATTCACTGAGATATTAAATGAAACAGAAGCATGCAGGGTTTTCATATACACATGCACATATGTGTATGTAGCCTCTTCCAAGGTGCTAATTTCTCAGTGTTTATGTTTACTGTACAGCACTTCTCATTTTTCCAGAAACTTGGACATTCTGCCCAGTGACCCTTACACCAAGGAGACACCGTTCCTGAATTATGGAGAAGGAAATCAGCTTAGAGATGGAATGCCAGCAAGCCCAGCAAGGCAGGGGCCAAGCTAGAAGTGAATCCCTCGCCATACTCTAAATCCTTCTCCTTATGGGTTTTGTGGGTTCGAGACAATTCCCCTTCTAAGCACTGGGAACAGGTTTCCAGGATCAGTGGGGCTGCCAACTCGGATCCTTGGACTACTTGGCTGTTTACAAAAGCAGGGTTTCGACACCCAGGAAGAGCAGCTAATGCAAGTCCCAGAGTAGACAGGACTGAGCTGGTTAGCATATTCTATGGATGGAGTTCAATGACTTTATTTCCTTTGTTTTAGGCCACCTGGCAGGAAACAAGAAGGAAAAGCAAGATGATTTGAATTTAAGAAGCAAAGAACGAGACGGGCTCTTTTTCCTCAAAAGGCAGACCTAGCTGTAAATTGTCTCCTCCAGCCATTGGTAACAAAAATGTGCCACCTATTGACTGAACACCCAACAGCCTGAAGATGATAGCATTGGATTCCTTAATCATGATCTGAGTTTTATGACATCATCTTCCGATCCTGAGCCTTCTTTCCGAGCCCAGTGGTGACCAGAACTGACTTGTACCAACAGTGGAGAAAGAGCTTTTCCAGGAAGTGACAAAATATTCTCCCTTGCTAGCTGGTGAGGTCCCATCTCTAAAAAAGCTCAGGCCGGGTGCCCACCTCTTAGCTTTGGATGAGAAGATGGACTGCTTGGCTTTCTTAATTGAATACGTTTCTTTTGAATTCCAAGACCCCAACAGCCCAGCACAGGGGACTGGCCACTTGCAAGGTCTGTGATGCGGACCGCATGCTGTGATCATGGGAGACCTGCTTGCACAACCCCTGCTGGGGACCCACATCAGCTGCCCGAGAAGCAGACGGCTGAAAACAGCCTCTGTTTGCTGCTCTTGATCTTCATTTACCTCCGAGAGACTTTGGGAGGACTGACAAATGAAAGACTGTTTATAAAGCATAGTCAACACTATGAAATGACTCTTGAGGGGCACCTGGGTGACTCAGGCGGTTAAGCGTCTGCCTTCGGCTCAGGTCATGATCTCAGCATCCTGGGATCAAGCCCCGCATCAGGCTCCCTGCTCAGCGGGAGGCCTGCTTCTCCCTCCCTCTGCTCTTGTGCTCTCGCTCTCTCTCTCTCTCTCCCTCTCAAATAAATAAATAAAATCTTTTTTAAAAAAAAAGAAAGAAAGAAATGACTCGGGGCGCCTGGGTGGCTCAGTCGTGAAGCGTCTGCCTTCGGCTCAGGTCATGATCACAGGGTCCTGGGATCGAGCCCCGCATCGGGCTCCCTGCTCCGCGGGAAGCCTGCTTCTCCCTCTCCCACTCCCCCTGCTTGTGTTCCCTCTCTCGCTGTGTCTCTCTCTGTCAAATAAATAAATAAAATCTTTTAAAAAAAAAAAAAGAAGAAATGACTCTTGACACTGTTAACATAGAGCATTATTTCCTACAATGACAGGGGTGTCTGCCCTGATCTGACACCTGTCACCTTGAGGGGCTGCTTCTTAACTGTGTCTAAAAGACATTTTGCCGGCTGAGGCCTCCCCACATCCCTTATTGTGATGATTCCCACAGTATGATGTGGTCTGTGTATCTTTCATCTCTCTGGGCCACAGATTGGAAGGAGGCAGGTAGCTATGTGTCTGGGCCGGTGGAGAGGTAAACTGAGGCAAGGTCTGATGCCCCTGGCAAAATGCACCTTACACACTCTGCTCAGTGCAAGGGCAAGATGTCCTATTAGAAAAGCTGGTGGGTGCAGAAACAGGTTCCCCTAATGGGAACAGAAGGCAGTGCACCCCTAAGCAGATCTTAAAATAGGGGCCCAATAACATCGTGATACACAGACAAACACAGTCACAAATTCATATAGCCATGTCACTTCAGGAAATCAGCTAAGCTCTCTGAGCCTCAGTTTCCCCATCTGTTGAACATCAATTGCTATCCACCTGCTAAAATGGCCATGAGGATTGAATAAAACAACTCACGTAAAGCATTTAGCGTAGTATACACGTTGGCCAGAACAGGGACCAAGGCTTGCTGCAGCAAATAAATATTTGCAAGAAGCATTCTCTAGAAGGGAATGGGTTTTGAATCTCTGTGTGTGCGGGTAGATGGGGGTATTTGGTGGTAGTAAACATTTAGGCTGGATTAGGAAGTAAATTTCCAGGGTCCTTGGCTATAGCTCTTTCCATGTAGGCTTACCCTGAGGAAGGAGAAGTCTCCTCCGTTTGCACTGTGATAATAAACAAACCAGACCCTTGCCCCCCTCCTGCTCGCTCCCTCCAGCTGCCCTGTGCCCTTCACGAAGCATTCACAGTCCCCCGATTACAGTGCTCTGAGCAGGTAGAACAGATCTGCCAAAAAGGCACAGCTGTAGCTAGAGGTAAAATCTTCGACTTCTAAACCACTCCAAATTAATCATTCTAGCTGGAGGGAGATGCGGGCCTTTGGGCCCCCCTTTTGTTTTATTAACTGCCAACTGAAAATGCCAGAAGTAGCTGGGGAAGAAGCGCAAAATGGGGGACAGGGAACACTTTGCATATTTTAATTACTTCAGTAAACAATACACACCACAACAGAAACCTACCCTCGATGGCTACATCCCGAGGCAAAGGAAAGCTGGAAGAGCACCATGGGACAGGATATAGAAAAAATACCCCACTCCTTCCACGAGAGGCTGCCTTATCCAGCTTCTCTGAGCTGAAGCCAAGCTCCCTGTCCACCCGCTAACTAGTCTAGAGCAGTTCCTACGAGGGCCAGGAGAAGCAGACGTTAAGCGCCTTTTCACACACCCAACGCTTTCTGGAGAATTCAGTGCACCGCTACACCCAACGGAAAATGGGATTCTTCTTTGAGTCATGAAATAAGACCCTCTAACTCTGAAGGAAGTTTCCTTGGCGCCCAGTGGGAGAGAGCTCTCAGATCACTTGCTGGATCTCTGGCTGCACCACAAATGTGAAAGGGTGGATAAAATGCCCCACCTTCACTTAAAGGTGGGGGCTCGACTTAGAAAACATGATGGGATGACGTTCTCAGGGCAGCCTGCCGATGGGTGATAACAGCAGCTGAGGCCCCTGTGAACTGCAAAGTGATTAATAAACATAAGTTAGTACCACCATTATTTTTATGCATCACGCGTTCCTAGCTAGCCTGTCCCCTGAGAAATTCTAGGAAAGGGGTATTAATTAACATAGCCACACAACCCATACAGTGCCTAAAGATGCCTCAAAGCATCCTAGGAGGGGGGAAGCTGGAAGCGAGATCTGCCACCACAGAATAGGGTAGAAATAGCACTGGACTGAGACTCAGGTCATCTGAACTCTCGCTCCAGGGCTCCCAGCGTGCCCCTCTGTGCTTTGGCACCCTCTGCTTCCTCCTGCTCTCATGTTCACATCTGTAATGATTACGTAGCCAGAGCAGAGGGTTGCAAAGATTCTTCTCCATTCAAAAATTGCGTGAGATTGTCCAAAGCAAAATGTTCTCACCTGAATCAATATACCAAGAGCACTGAACAAAAGCTCATCCCAATGCTGGCAGCGTGAGTTTCCAGAGTGGCGTGTGTATTCATGTGCATGAGCGTTTGTGTGCATGTGTGCATATGTGTGTGCATGCGTGTGCACGTGCATGTGTGTTACAGGCAGGCCAATGAGAGCAATGGACCAGAACTCAGAAGCTCCCGGCCCCTGACTTAGGTTTACATCACACCACCTGGCTCATCCCTGGGCCCTTGAGTCTCATCTGTAAAATTGGTAGGGTGAGGAAAAGGGCTGGGCTCGTTGGCCTTCAGGTATCATCTAGTTCCAAAGTACTAGGATTCAGTGAGGCAGAGACTGGATAACCTCTGGATGCCCCTCCCAGCACTGTGAGCCTACAGCTCTGAGACCCATGAGTTTCACACAGCCCACTACTCTACAACTGGGCCCCAGAGTGCCTCTCTGCAGCAAAGGGTGTGAGCCAAGGGTAGTCTCAGATGAAAGGCATGGAGGAGCTGTCCCTCCACACAGCATCTGGCATCCCAAGCCATAACCTGAGGCATGCAGCTGTGAGCTGCTCCTTCTCCCTTTATAAACAAGCCCTACCTCTTGGCTTTCCCTTCAAGGTCAAAAGGTGAGGGAAGGCTGCTCTGAGGATGAACCCAGGAGAAAGTCTTAAATGCTAAGCCAGTAATCACAGTTGAGTGGTTTTTTTTTTCAAAGGCATTCCTATTCGATTATACACTCGTGTCTCCAAAAGGATAGAAGGAGGATTGGAGCAAGTGGACTTCTTGTTTTGGGGCTAATTGAAACTAGGTGGAGGAATCTTTCTCAGGGTCCCCTGGTGGGTCCCCCAGAGGTGGAGCGAGGCTAAGTCTGGGGTAGGTAATCCGAACAGTTGAGGCCTTATCTGGATTTATCATAACAGGTAGAAAGAGATGCTTTCAGTATTCCAAGGTTGAGGCCAGAGGGGGAAGCCTTATAAACTAAACTAAACTAAGCCAGGATCTGTGCTAAATGTCCTCCCAATGTGCCTTGGCTGTGGAAATTATTATTATCAATAGCATTACATAGATGAAGGAAGAAAGGGGTGAAGCAACTTATGTGAGTTCAAAAGGCTGAAGAGTGGAATATCCAAGCCTCATGCCTACAGGAGTCTGATTCCAAAGCCAATGTTCTTTGGCACCACTGAATCAGAGTTCTTATGCACATCCAAAGTGAAGGAAGACTCGCTGGATGTTTCAAGGCATATAAATGGATGCGCTGGGGTGGCAGATTTTGGAAAATGTGATAGAAATCCTAGAACTTTATTTCTATAGAAACACCCATAAAAGCTGAAGAGGGATTGTTCATTCAGAAAGATCTAAATCTGCAGATATAATGAACTAAGACGGGTGCCTACATCGGCCCGGAGAGCACCCATCAAAATGACACCAGACAACACTGGATGTTCCTCACAGAGAGACTGGAAAAACGAGTCAGTCATGGGCTTTGCTTCATTAGTCCTTCTTTTGCAGCTTCTCTCAGCATAATGCGTGGCCCAACTCAAACGACACTGATCATTTCATGCCTGGTCAGTGGGGCTCCCAATGGCAAGGCATCTCCAATGAAGACAAGTCTTTGTCACTGAACATCTAGGTCCCAGATCACCTGCCCAACCCCTGTAGCATTTTATCATCGTGATTTCCAAAATTCATCAGCCTTGAGGGTTTGGGAATCTATTTCCCCATTATCATGTCTTTCCCTGACATAACTGTGTCAGGCAGAAAAGAGGGAAGACAGAGAGAAAGAGGGATGGTAAGAAGGTTGAGTGGAGATGAGAGGAAGGAAGGAGAGAGAGAGAGCAATGTATGTGAAGCCTGGGGATTTAGTCCAGTCTTAGAATTAGGCCACACCAAAAATAAGTCTTAAATCTGGATTCTGTGATTATGAACACAATATATTGCCTTTTAGCTTAGGATAGATTGAATGAGGTTTCTGTCACTTGCAGCTGAAAGAATCTTGATATAACGCTGGAAAATTCGACTCTCAATTTAGTCTCTATCCCTAGGAATAAAATGTCTATTTCTAGAAATGAACCTAAGAAGAAAGACTCGAGAGAGATCCCAGAGGCCCAGATAGAAACCAACTGCCCACAGCAACATGCCTGCTCTCATCCACAGAATGACCTTTTCTCCTTTCCCACCCTGTATGGTGGCACCCCATACCCGGGTTTCACCAGCCATAAAGAATTACAAGGACACAGCTTACAAACACATGGCTCAGAGACCAGCACTTGTACTGAAAGCTTTCCTTGCATGGCTGCATCCGCCCACACACCGGCTTCTTCAGCCCAGAGCATTGGGCTGGAGGTTACATTAGACATCTACTTTCCATTAAGGTTAACCACAAGTGCCAGGATGGGAGGCAGCCACAAAAATCAGAGGAACCAGCTAATGCTCAAGAGAGACCCAGCTGACCCAGGCAATAGAGATAGCAGAACTCATGTGATCTGGTCCCCTCCAGCACCCCCAGACAGGAGGTCCTGTTGCAATTCTTCCAGACAAATGGGTTTCTCATGAGTCATTTGTCCCAAAAGAATTGCAGAAGCAAACAGACTTGACCAACTTTGAAGATAAAGTCCCAAGTGAGGAATACAGAATCCCATCACAAAGACTAGAGAGACCTTCCTAATGAACAGTCCCAGATGGCACCTCTGGAATCCCTTCCTTCACTGTTCTCTTCCCTCTGAATCCCTCAGCCCCTTCACAGGAAGACCTGAGCTCCACCCCATTCCAGGAAACTCTTGTCCTTGCTGTTCTGGGAGCTTGCTCTTATAGGAGACCTCTATTTTCAGATCATCAGAGAGCAAAATGCTCAGGCAGCTACAAGTTTGAAAATTAATTACCGTTTAAAGGGCAGAGTTCTTATCTCTGGATAAATCTCCAGGTGAGAACTCAAAGGACTAGCCCTGGGAATACCAGCTGATTTCCCTGAACCTATAAGGACATGGGTATCGAATAATTAAAAGGCATCTCCCACGGGACAATGTATTAGGCTGCTCAGCCCAGAGGCCATCTTAACCATCTTTAATTGCAAGGCTCGGGGAGCAACAGGAAGCTGGGAAATCACATTCTGCAAGGTCAGAGATGTGAAACTATCAAAGTCCTAGTGTGTGTTAGAACACTCTCCAGCTCATGGATGCCTCGCTATACCCTGATCGCCCCCTACAACCTCAGCGGTAGCTGAAGCACACCACCACGCACTCATCCAAAGTTCCCGTTGTGTGCCCTGGGCATGCAGAGACAGGTGAGTGTTCTAGGGTTCCCCAGCACAACTGGGCTCATTTGGGTAGAGACATACACCCCTGGGCTTCTGGTGCAAAAGGGTGTGTCCCTAACCAGGTTTCCAAGGAGGTCTCTGGACTGGGGCATACTTGTGACTATGTGCTCTCACAGACTTCTGTCGAAGGCCTGGGCACTGTCCTTCCAGCTGCAATTAAACCCTTCCTAGAATTCTGACAGACCCTGTATGTGTGAGAAGCAGGGTGGGCCTTCTGTAAGCAGTGGAAGGAGGGATAGCCTTGTCAGCTTGAAATAGAACCAGACTTTTCCAATCTTTACCCCTGTTCCCAACTGGGACTCCACAGGGCACAGGTGTAGAAGAGAGAAGCCAAACGATGTTGAGATGAGTTAATATCCTAGAAGAAAAGGTAGTTTGCTTGCTCATTTGTTTTTGCCATAAAGGCAAAAAGACTCAGTGGGTTAAGTCAGAGGAGAGTCCCCCATGGAGGCAGATGAATGCTTTGCTCCGTAGCCCTGAGTAGCAAAGTGATGGAGGGGAACTAGACAACAGGCCATAAGCAGTAAAAAACCAAGACTTGATGGAGTAGTCATAATCCAATAGTTGGAAGACCACAGTGAGAGACATTCATATGCCTGGAGTGTATACCTAAGTGACACTGACATTGTGATGATGAAGAAAACCCTTGGTAAATGACAGAGTAATAACTTCTCTCTATCTGTATGACACATATCGTGATACTGAAAGAGACACTGTCTTGACATTTGTTGAAACCTTTGGATAAATACATTACAGAAGTCCAAGAAAATAACAGTGTTACAAGTGGAAATACTCTCTCCTTTAGCATAAAAGGCAAACTGGAGAGGGTTATTGACATCTCAAAATACTTCTGCACTTTGCTATAGCAGCTCTCTCGGGTGCATATAAATGATGGTTTGCTTGCCATATCCTTACCAGGAGCTTCTGCATAAATAAGATGCTACCTAAATTTTTTTTTCTGGGAAGTATATAAATGTTCATTACACATAAATACAAGGTTACACGGTGAGATTGATGTTAAGTATAACCATAATAAGATATGGTCCAGAGACATCCTGCTTCTTGCTAATAGCAGTCCCAAGACTGGATGTGGTCAGTCTGTGGATTCTAATCACAAAGGCAGGCAGGAAATTTAGGATTCTCTTCAAACTCAACTCTTGATTCAAACCCCTATTGGAAAACCTTTATCCAGCCTCAGACCTCCACATGCATTCTCCCCACCCCTATTATCTACACACAGACCCATGCATCGTCCCTCCTTCCAACGTGCGTGAAACCCAGAAACACTGACACACTGAAGTCCAGTTCCACCTCTGCCTGGGATGGATGCCACAGCAGGAAGACTTGCTCTCATGCCCCCCAAATTTTCCATGCCTATCCCCATTCCTGATGACAATGACACACGGAGAAGCAGCAGAAGTTGCTGTACCTTCATGCACCATCAGCAAAGACATCGACAACCACCCCAACATATCTACTGCTTCTGATCCAGCCATGCAAAGAAGCCCACTCGCAGGACCTTGGGGGTAACCTAGGAAGTCTTACCTCTCCTTTCTTTCTCCCACTTCCTGCCAACGGGTATCTTTGGGTGAATGCTAAGACTAACTGGTTAAGGCAGGATTTTAGACTTAAGCCACCTAGGCTTAAATTCTGGTTCCACTGTTTTCCAGTGTTGGGTTTAAATGTTGGTGTTCTCCTCCCTAAAATGGCACTACGATAACTTCTTCATGGGAACAGTATAAATTAAATAAATGAACCTACTCAAAGTCCCTAGCAAAGTGTCTGGTGTAGGTGCTCAGCAAAGGTAAGCTGCCATCCCTGACCACCCCTGAGGACACCAGATGAAAGAAGAAAGGACCTTAAGATGTCCTGAATGGCCAGGGAAAGTCAAAAACTCAGGGGCTTTCTACAAGATGGTCCCCCAAGCAGAGAAGTCCACAGGCTCACTCATTTTCTGACAGTCTCTCAGTCATGTCAGTTGGAGCTGAAACCTAACTATTGAGCAAACAAGGTATGCTTCCAATGCCGTGGCCACTTGATTCTCCCTTCTCGATTTTTGTCATTCTGAATTTTGTATTTCTTGCTTTGGATTCAGAATGTCTAGATCTGACTTGTTTCAGAAAAATTTTATCTAAGCCATGAAAGCCCTCCTTGGCTAAATTAAGTTAACTAAATAAACTAAAATACATTATATTCTTTAGGCAACTCAATTGCTTTGACCTCCCTGTATAAAATTGCTCACGAGTACACACAGATAGACACACGCTCACACACAACCATCACCACCACCATTACTACCATCAAACACTTCTTTTTTCCTTCTGTGCTTTATTTTTCTTCTAGGGATCTAATATTCTCTTACATACTATCTATTCTACTTTATTTTATATTTCCCTTATTAAGGGAAGAGATTTTTGCCTATTTTAATCACAGTTATATCCCCTAGCTCACAATACATGGATGGAGTGACTCTCTGTCCCAATTTACCAGGGAAGATAACAGTTTATGCCTGTGGTATCAATTTAATTATTAATAGCTTCCCTTTTTCAGTCTCGGAGGTGTCCAAGTTTAGACAATCAAATATACAGAGTTGATTAATAATAAGTAGTTGTTAAATTTAATTAATAAATTTGACCAATTTGATACTTTAATTAAACCCGTCAACTCCTCAAACCAAGAGTATTACCCTGAGGTGAATGAAATATATATGATGTTTAAAAGCATGAGAAGAGATTGATTAATCTCTTATAATGGTCCTGCTTTTGAAATTCTCACAAGGCTAGCAAACATGTTCATTCTGATAAACCCAAATTCTACACAGCTGTTAGTGTTGAATAATCCTAAACTGTAATGCCATTATTAGTAACAGTGCCAAGATGAGATACCTATAAAAACGTGATCCTGATAGAACTTGGGAAGCTATGCCTAATTTACCTCCGTAACCATAACACAGGAGAAATGAATGAAATTGGAAAAGCATCCCCATGCACCTGCCCATAAGAATGCAGCATCAGGATAATATCACGTATTGGAGACTGGAGGTTTTTCACTTCAAAATGAACTACATCACACCCGTCAATATTTGTAAACAGCATCTGGCCTGCGGAAAAACATTTCGAGATGGACGTGTGGGCTCCTAGACTGGGTGAGATTTTTAAGGCAGGATAGGTAAATTTTGTGGTTCTATTTTCCCACGTGGACCATTCCCAAAACAGAAGGAAACAGCCCCTAGGGAAAAAGTGGAAGGAAGCCATCCAATTCAGTCTGATGATCAAGGCAAGACAGATGGAACTTTGACTGATTCCACATTATGTCCATCTCCATGCCAGAAATTACCACAGAAATTAACATGGCGATGGTAAAAAAAAATACTCAGAGAGATGACTCAGTCATGGAGCTCTGTAATAACTATCCTAATCACCAAATTTGTTCGATAAGCTTCATCTGAGGTCAATAGGGAGACCTCTGGTTCTGCAGATCTTTGAGCCTATGTGGCATTCTCACTTCCTTAAAGGGAGTGTAGGCACCCAACATGTACTCAAAACTCAAGGTCATACTTCCTGAAATGCAAGAAAGCAGCCAAACCATCGTCCATGCAGAGCCTCCAGCCTCCACCACACACGCAGGCTTGGACAGAATCCTTGGCAGCCATTTGAACTCCGGTGCTTCTCCCAGATGTGCCCCTAATTTTAGCAGACTATGGCCCCTCCACCCCCCCCCACCATGCTTCCTCTCCATGAGACATCCCAAGCACATCAATGGCTTTGGCAGGAAACTTCCATGGAAGTTGCCCCTCTGCTGGGAGGCAGGGAAGGAGAGGAGGGCAGCAGCCCCAGCCCATGGAAGTTCCTCTCCAAAGTCTGCAAGCTGTCAGTCTGTGTGTGGACTGCCCTGCCCAGCCCCCTGGCCCCAGAAACAAAATCCAGACTCACTGTGGAAGCTGCCGGTGCTGCTAGTCTCTGCCGCTGCCATGACACGCTGATCGGGCCCTTCTGGCATGGCCCTTCCTGACAGTGAATGGAGGAGAGAGCAGGGTAGGGGAAGAGAGAAGAAAGGATGAAGGCAGAGGAAGAAAGCATGGAAGGATGAAAGAAGGGAGGAGAAGGGGAGTGGGTGTATCTTTAAGTGAATGGTGAGTCTCTCCTGGCCACAGCCTCCAAACACCTCTCACACCACTAGGGGAAAAGGCTGACAGCATCAACCCAGCAACATGGTCCTCACTCAGGAGTCCACCCAGAGAGGCTACCCACAGCTCAGCAGGCACACCATCACACCACTCTTAGTACATGGTGCCCAGCTGTCTTTCTTTTGGTTTTCTACCAAGATCCAACTGGATTCCCTCCAAGGGCTCAATTCTACTTCCAACAAGATGAGCCTCCCAGCCAACTACCACTCTGAAAGGAAGTGGGTTTTATCCAGAATTTTCAGCCCCTTAAATCAAAGAACTAGCACCTCTCCAAAATTCCTGAGGGAATATTGGTCCTTCTGTTTCCAGCAGAAAAATCACTGAATTCACTACTACTTTCAGGGCTTCTTTCCCAGATGCCCTTCCTGGCCTGTCTGATGGAAAGGAGGTGAGCTAGTTGGATGTCATCTGTGTGGATCCTCAGCCCTCCTCCTTCTTGCTGTCAACAGAGTCAGTGTGTATGTTCCCCATTACCATTTGGGAAAAACTCATTCCCTTTGAAAGGCCTCTTAAGAATTCAGAGAAGTGGGTATGTTAGGCAGCCTTTGAGAAAGGACATGCAGTGACTTAGCAATGGCATTTCTCAAGCACCTCTTGTTCAAAAGACAAGAGACATAGTCCCTGTTCTCAGTCAAGCCAGAGGCAGAGAAACATCAGAAGGACCCAACAAAGAAGCATGTTCACAAAGCAACACGTCTATGTGTGTAAACCAATAAGGTGATGCTGGGGAGACCATCCAGTGAGCACAGTGAAATGGGACCACTGGGTTTTGATGATGGTGAGGAACAGAGAGAAAGAACAAAGACAGAGATGAAAGAACAGATGGTAAGTTGAGAGGAGAAGATGTTATGCGCTGAATGGTGTTCCTCCCAGAATTCATTATGCTTAAGTCCTAGTATCTCAAAATGTGACTGCATGTGGAAAGGTAATTAAGATAAAACAAGGTCATGTGGCCAGTACTAATCCAATGTGACTGGTGTCCTTGCAAGAATGGGAAATTTGTACACAGATATTCACAGAAGGTAAAGGATGTAAAGACATGGGGAGAAGACAGCATCTACAAGTCAAGGAGAGAAGCCTCAGAAGACACCAACCATGCTGACACCTTGGTCTCAGACATCTAGCCTCCAGAACTGAGGAAATAAGTTTCTGTTGTTTAAGCCACCCAGTTGGTGGTACTTTGTTACAGCAGCCCTAGGAAATGTATACAGAAGGTCTCAGGCAACGTTGGAAATGAGCAAGTGCCATTGAAGAATGGGAGGCAGGCTGGCTGGGGTGGCATGGAGGGGGCTTCTTGTGGGAGCAGTCAGGAAGCAGCATGACAGAGTGCCTGAGGGCCCTGGAGGTCAAGGTAAGAAATTTATCATTTTGGGAAATGAGGATTCACTCAAATCTCTTAAAGAAGCAGTTGGGATAATGGAGAGTTTAAGGAGCATGGGTAGGATGACTCTGAGTCTAAAGGCGCAAGCATCGATCCAAGAACTGGTCTGGTTAGGGAGTGGACTAGGGCAGTTCCTGCCGACAAAGGACGTTGGAGTAAAGAGAGGTAGAGCAGGATCAGGTAAGGAGTCAGGTACAGGTGATGAAGAGACAGGTTCAAAAATGACTCAACTTTGGGAAATGTCCCAAGAGGGTTTTCACTGATGCCAACAGGTTGTTTGTTTGAGAAGCAGGAGGTGGCCATGGTGACTTTTATCCCCAACAAGGCAAGTTTTAACCACCAGTGAATTCTCCAGGGGAGGCTAACAGCTTAAGCAATCAAAGAGAGAAGAGGTGGAGGCTAAAAATGTAAATCCAACCAGCTCCTACCTAAAAGCAAAAAGGCGTTATAAGCATGTGAGTGTGTGAGGTTTCCCAAAGTAGATGTCTAAAATAGCAGGACCAGAACTTTAAAGGAGAGAAAGAAGAGAAACCAATGGATGAGGTAAAGAATGGCTGGAATGGGGAATACATCATGGAACCAGGCATCACGATGGCACTGAACAAGATGTTAAACAGCAAGGGAACAGAGAGAGGGTGGAGAAAGAATGGGCAGCTATTAATAATGTCATTCAATAGATAGTTCAGAAAAGGATTAGACTTTTCAGAGGAAAGGCATTTGAATTTTGCCAAGATGAGATAATTAGTGACCCCAAAAATTTAGAGTCAATGAAGTGGTGAGATCAGAAGCCCAAAAATTAAGACAGAAGATAAAACGACCTATTTTAGTAGTTGAGGAGACGCGTGTCAGTTGGAAGGGGCAGAAAGGTCAAATGAAGATTTTTTTCTTTAATGTAGAAAAGACGGTGGATTTTAGAGTAGCAAGAAGGGAGAACCTCCTGGCTTCAAGGTTTCAGAGTGGGACAGACCCGGGCATAGAGAGCAGTGGGCTAGAGAGGGCAGGTGACAGATGGTGAGGTGTGAGGGAAGTGAGAAAGAAAGCAGACGTGTGAATTTGTAGATATGAAGAGGATGAAATATTTCCTAGCATCACAGAAACATATACTTGACATAGTTCCTTACACATGCATAATAATGGCTCTTTAAATGACTTTCCCATTTTATATCTATCTAAGCATTTTCTATTATTGAGTTGACTCAGGATCTCAGAATTGGGTAAAAAGCAAAACTTTGAGGTCATCTACTGTAACCTCATGATTGATGCATGTGTCTCCATAACATCTCTAAAATATGGTCATCTGGATTTCTTGGAAAATCCCTGGGGATGAAGAACCCATTATCTTACCAGGTGGTCTGTTCCATTTTCACATGATACAGGTAAGTGTTTGGCGCACTGCACTTCACTGCCCTAGAGTTTTCTAGCCCTGCCACACCTGTGGGTAAGGGAACACGTTGCCGAGCCCATTTACCAGACCAAAATGATGGAGGACAATTCCCCGGAGCATCTCTGAATGGGATGAAACCTGGTTTTGTGATTTCTGATTGTCCCAAACTGCAATGCTCTGGAGCTTCATCCCAGTGCAGTCATTCACCAAGAGGTGTATCTGCCTCCTTGTTTATTTCACTTAACAGACATTTGCAGAAAACCTACCATATATCAGATATGGAGTTATGTGATTGGAGAAATAAGGCCTGGATCCTGCCATTTCAGAAATCCTGAGCTACTATGAACAAGTAGGTGTTGACAGATGTTCTTGAGAATACATTTTCACAATAAAAATATAAAAAAAAAAATCACTTCCTGCAACATATTTAGAGGTACTAGGGTAGCATTCCTCATCTCTGATAACCATCTCCCTTGCTTTTGGCATCTCTTCCCTACTCTTCATTTTCACCCAATCCGTGTTGTAGTTTTGGGACTATGCTTGGCCCAAATCACCTTGCTGGTGCTGGTTTTACTACCACCCTGGAGACCCTGAACTCCTTGAATTATAGTCTCTTTGCTTTTTGAATCATCCCAAGTGTTTGCCTCCTCTTCAATAAATATCTTTGCCACAAACCCAACTAGAAAAAAATCATGGAACTGGCTTATTATAGGTTCACATTTCTAACTGTAAAGTCTACTTAACCTCATAGAGAGACCATTACTGTACTAGTACACTATTTAAAGCTTCTATTCAAAAATGACCTCATATTCCTTAAAAAACCTTACCTATGAATCAGAGCACTGAAACCAACTCTGCTCTGCCCTAATTTTTCGTGTAATCTGAAGAATACTTATTAACCTCTCTGAGCCTCAGTTCACTGGTCTGTAAGTAGGAATGATAATCCTGGCCCAACTGACCTCCAAGTACTTCGATGATGATCAGAGAGAAGCCCTGGATCTGAGATGGGACACCAATATTCTTGCCTTGACTCTACCACTAAATAGATGTATGAACTTGAGAGACACCTGCTCTCTCTCTCTCTCTGGGGTTCAATGTCCCCATCTATTAAATAAGTGGGTTTGACAAGATGATCTCCAAGTTTATTTCTAGCCAGGATTTCACTAATCTGCCAGCATAGATTGCTCACCCAAATTTTACCCAGGAATTTATCAAGGACTCTCACGAAATAATTATGAACAAAGAGGTTAATGTGTGGAGGAGAAGAGTCCAAAATGCTGGAGTCATAACCATGGAAGGACTATATTCAAAGAATGCTGATAATTGGATCAACAGCTCTTGGGAGCAGGACTCCAGCAGCATACCCCAAACTTGAGCTATTCAACATCCCCCCAAATTAAAAATAAGCTTAAAGTAATTGCTGGTACATAGATAAAAGTTGCAGGTGGCACAGAGCCGGGAGGAAAAGCTATATCTAGACCACAAAGAAATCTTGGCAGAGTGGAAACAGATCTACCAAGAACAGCATAAGGTCTTAAAAAAACAAAAATAACGCCCACCATAAAAACAAAAAAAACACCAGCAACAACAACAAAAACATTTAAGGGAAGAGTGAGAAAAAGCAAGTAGAATTTAGGATATTGGGATTCTAGTCTCATCTATGTGAACTTGGGCATCTAAACATAAGTTAGTCCCAGTAATTCAGGCCCACCTGGCAAAGTCCTCCCTCTGTACACGATCCTTCAGCACAGATAGATGCATTCAGTAAACTCACACCTACTGCCTTATTAGATCCCTCCAACTCTGAGAAGCTAAGGTTTCAGTATGACTAAAGATCCAGTAGAATCCTTGAATTGAGAGCACTGATTGGGATGGGATATGCCAGGATTGGGACAATATGACATATGTATCACTAATTCCCTTTCCTATACCCATGGTAGACAACTCCAATTAATCCCACATGCTTTTTCACTGACTCTAGATGCAACCACTAACTTGTTTTATCACTCTATGCTGAGCAATCAGCACTGGTACCTGAGATCTATTTGCCATCCCTGCAGCATATAATACTTGGTATCAAGGCAATTAGGTTTGCAAGCAACGAGTCTTGTTTTAGGTATAAAGGAAATCTAGCAACATGGAAAGCATTACTCTAACAGTAAAGGGACTCCTCCTTATTTAGAAATGAAGACTATACAATGGTCTCTTTAAGATCAGCATAAAACGGATGAAAACAAGAATATAGGCCCAAGGTCATCTGAAAGAGCTTGAGTGGCTTTCAGGCCATCATGACTCAATTGTACACCGACTGATGCAAAGGAAAAAAAAATATGTCTTTGAGAAGGAATATTGGCTGGTCATAGAGACGTGGAAAGGGAGTAGACATGGAATTGGATGGTGGCAATGTTTATCCCTTTCCAGCTTCGGTCGGGGAGTGGGGTGGATTTGGGCAAAAGACTTGGAGTATTTCTGAACCTACTGGGAAGCCAAGGAGTCTCTGTTATCAAATGGAATGGGTAGATCAGTCTTTCTTAGCTGGATGCTACTGACAATTTGATTCGTCTGACTTTCTTGCTCTAACTTCTCCTTTAAGCAACCTTCTCAGTATGATCAAGCTTCTCACACAAACTGGCTTACTGGGAGTGAATGCTTTGATCATATAGCCTTTGAATAATCTGGCCCCCTGTGTGCATTTATATATTGTCCTTTGGGTGTTAACTGTAGTCTCATGGGTGTTTTAATTGTTGTGAGACATCCCCTCAGCCCTCTTCACTGATAAGCAGATGGTTGGGTCTTTGGTAGGGAATCAGATCCAGATGTATCTACCCAGAGTCCCCACACACTGATTATTGGTGTTTTGCAAGGGGGACTTACAAGGATCCATTTAAAATGGATTAAATGCTTAGGCCATTATTCCTTACCCATTATAAACATTTGACATAGGATTATATATATTTTTAATTAAGTACTTTTATTAAGCAGTGTCATAAAAACAGAGTAGACACCTTTGCTTTTAAGGAAATTTAGGGTATGGAGAACTATAGGACATGTGTGTACCCAAATAAGTCAAGGACATGAATAAATAAGGAAATACAAAGATCAGGAAGCTGGGGGTTGACAACCACTGGGTAAGAAAATGATCAACTTCAAGAACAAACTGGACCACAAATCAAAGGTCCATCCTGGCTATAGAGGCTCAATGGGGAAAAGGTGGCCAAGGTTGTCCTGACTTTATGGGGAAAATGTGGCCAAGGTTGTCATGATGATTGGCAGAGTGCAAGAGATGGCATACTGACCAACCCTGCCAATCAACTTTGGGATGTTGATGAACTTGACTCATTTTTTTTTTTCCAGAGTGTACATGACCATTTACCAAGCAGACTATATTGGTGGCACTGGTGATGATGGCAGTGATAAAACCAGTAGTACCCAAGCCAACACTTCAACAGCTCTTGTCTATCCATTATCTCTTGTTATGCACAATAGTGAGCAGTGACCATCCTGCTGCTTATGACAAGAGAGAGAAGGGAGGGAGGACTAGACTTAAACCAGCCTTATACAGATCTATATATATTGCCTATATATCTCTGTCTAATATCTCTATCTCTATCTTATCTATATCTCTCTCTATAGATATTGCCTGTACCCCCCAAAGCTCTAGTGTACACGACCCCAACATCTTCCCTTGGGGCAACAAGGGATGGCACACATTTAGGAGGCCTGGAGAATGGGCTCTAATTCTGGAGACCTTTGTCAACCATAGAATTCATGGTCTACAGTTATCAAAAGTTAGCTTCTAATTGGAGCTGCCAATTCTACAATGGGAAGCTCTTCCCTTGACCAACTAGATGCTTTCTCTTTCCTCCTGGGCTTCAACAGACAAACCCAAATGTCTAAACCAGTCCCAGTAGAGGAAGTGGCTTTGCTTCTTGTTTCTCAGAGTTCTCTCCAGGCTCTCCTCACCCCCAAGTTTAGTATCCAGCACCAAAGACTGTCCTAGGAAATACCTTGGCTTGTAATTCAAAATTATTTAAAATTTCTTATATATCATTTCTACCTTATTCACTTACATAGAATGATAATTACCATCTATTGAGTGCCTAATAGGAACCAGGCAATTTGCATACATTATCTTATTTAATCTGCCTAAAAGAAGAAATTGTTCTCTCCCTCTCTCTCTCTCTCTCCCTCTCTGTTCCAGATGAGGATCTAAGGCTTAGAGCATTTAAGAAAATTTCCTAAGGTCACATAGCTCATAAGCAGAAGCTACAGGATTCAAAGGCGTATCTCTCTACTTGACTCCAGAATTAGCAGGTGCTCAGCCCACTTTCTATTGGGCTCTCCCCCACCCTCACCTCAACTTTGTCCTGTGGAATGAGCTAGGCCTGAAAACAAAAACAACCAGGAGTAAACACTGTGTTTAAAATTCTAAATTTCAGATGCTCTAGTTTTTGTTTGTTTGTTTTATTATGTTATGTTAATCACCGTACAGATGCTATATTGACCCAGTCCTCTGCCTCTTCTTCTCCTCTTCTTTCCCCTCCTCCTCCTGGATAGACACAAACAGATCATAAAGCCTTGGGTTTTGAGGATTAGGAGAAAAATACAATTCCCTACCAGGAGGAAGTCAAGGGAACACACTGTTCTCTTTACATGCAAATATCTTAATTACAGCTGGTAAAGAAGATATTTGTATGGAAATTTATGTATCTTTATATGTTATGTATTCAGTTTGCCTCAGGGGGAAAAAAAGGCCTTTTACACTTCAGGAACCCAAACAGGGTCTGTTAAAATAGAGGCCATCGTCAGGTGACATAGGCCGGCTAGCCCATCCACCACAGGAGCAGAGAGGAGTGGAAGGAATCCACACCTGGTTCACTAGCCCTCCAGATACGGCCTCTGCCTCTCCTTTCTTCAGGACGAGCTCCAGTGTAAACACGCCTCGTGGGGCTCAGAATTTTCTGATGGGGCACCTCCCCATCTTACGTTCTAGTACCTGTCCCTGTGGAGGTTAAGCCTATGACAGCACCCATCCCATACCTCGCACCACCATCATGGACGGAAAAAAAACAACCAGATTTCAGAATTACAAGGAGATGAAACCAAGTTTGGGAGAGAGCACCTGGAACTGCACTCAGGAAAAGGATGTTATTTTTTGGCAGGGTAAGGGAAGGAGAAACCTATATTCCACAGATTCTTCGCCAGTCAAGATACACCCAATGAACAAAATACACCCAATGATCTATGACAAGGCTATATTGGTTTCAGTGAGCTGCTTAGCATTTTCCTGGTGTTATAATGTCTGTTTTGTAGTCTAAACCATGTTTATCTCCACTAAGAATAGAGGATAAAAGAGACTTACCTTACAGCAGGTAGAATTCTGTCTAGACATAACTGAGAACATCCCACTTCTAAAGGGTATTACAAATTAGAAAGAAAAAAGATAAATCTCTTACTTATAATGACTTCCCTTCACCACATCTGGAAGGAATAAGAGGGGACCTGTGGAATCCCGGGAGATGCACCAGAATAGAGTGAGCAAACCATCTATCTGGGGTGGTTTTGATGCTGTTCTGCCTGGGGCCATAGGGGTGAAACAGATGACATTTAAGGTTCCTTCCAAGCTTCATGTTTCTTTAAAATGGAATGATTTGGCATTTGTTCATCTGTTTCTAACACTCTAACA
Source organism: Neomonachus schauinslandi (assembly GCF_002201575.2). Classification (NCBI taxonomy): domain Eukaryota; kingdom Metazoa; phylum Chordata; class Mammalia; order Carnivora; family Phocidae; genus Neomonachus; species Neomonachus schauinslandi. The sequence continues at coordinate 136,313,060 of NC_058411.1, forward strand.
CTCAAGGGATGCACACTGGGTGAGGTGGCCTAAAAGATGCATTTATAAAAAATCCATCCTGACCCACGATGTTACTGTTAACTCTTTTTCAAAGTTATGATCCCAAACTGCAAGAAGCTTTGAGTGCCCCAGGTCCTGCCCTTCAGTTGACCTTCCCAGGCCCCACTGATGACATACTCAGCTGCTACCACAGGGCACAAGGCCTCGCTGCCTCATGCCTTAGTGCTCCTGGGTTCCTGCAGTCTATCCTATACGCCATTGATGACTTGTCCTCACACCCAGCCTCCCTTAACACTCAAATAGATGACACACATTCCATGATGGCCCATCAGCACCCATGTCAGAACAGCCAGCCTTTCTAGACCTGCCACAGCAGCCCCATCCTTCCTTTATAGACATTTCCTTCTGTGCATCTTCCATGCATCTGCCATTTTAGCCTGTTGAGTGACACGCTGTTCCAGATCACCCTCCCGGTTTGCCTGCCTCCAAGTTACCTCTATGCCTTGGCTCATGCTTACTGCTCTGACAGGAATGCCTTCCTAAAATTCAACCCACTGACTACCCACCCACCCCTTAAGACCCAAGTTGTCCCTCTGATTAAATGGGCTTTTGAAATTGGTAACCCTTTTGTATGATTTTTTTTCCCTCTAGCCTGTGGGAGAGTTACACATTTTCATCCCTGCTTTATATTCCCTATGAAATTTTAATTTCCTTGGAAACACAGATTGCATTCTATTCATCCTTGCACATAGTCGGGGAATTGAATTGAATTCTGTCCCCAGCACAAAGACCTTCTCAATGGCTAGGGGATGTGGCACAAGGGGAAATAAACTAGCATAGACAAAGCTCAGCAGATGTTCAAAGTGGATTCCTCATCCTCGGGTATAAGGCTCTAACACTGACTTTGCTATTGAGAAGTCTCAGGGTCTTGAACACATCACCAAGCATTTCTGAGGCTCATCCATAAAATGGAGGCTAATAATCCCTGGAAGCTTCCTTCTCTGCAAGGTCTCAGAAGACCTTCTTCCTTCCAGGCAGAACATTAAGAGGCTGTTTTGCAAACACAGAGTCCCACAATCAGCATGTGTAAAATGAGCATATCTCTTTTAGTTGGTTTGAGCATTTCTCTTTTAGCTGGTTTGGGCTTATGTGGTCAACTGATGAGCCACAGAGAAACAGCTATTCATTCAAATCCAGTTATTCATTCACTGATTCCCTGCTGCTTGCCATTCTTCTTCACGTCACTATTACATGTGGCTGGGACAGATAAAACCTGCCCTAAATCTTGATGGGGGAGCCTACTGAAGGGGTCTCAGTGCTCAGCCCTGCAGGGCATGGAAGCTCCTCCACAAAGTGCTGCCAGAGCCCCACGACTGGGAGCAGGCCAGAGGGAGCAGAATGCCATGGCTCCATTGTTTCTCCACTTCAACTAAGGCCATGTGTGTCTGTCTATCTATCTATCTATCTATCTATCTATCTATCTATCTATCTATCT
>NC_058411.1:136314564-136333418 GCF_002201575.2 Neomonachus schauinslandi
CTATCTATCTATCTATCTATCTATCTATCTATCTATCTATCTATCTACCTATCTATCATCCATCTATCTATCATCTTCCATCTATCGTCTAAGGACCATCTGAAGAAAAGGTTTTACCGCTATTTAGAAAAAATGTGTTGGAAAACTATGCATCTAATCCCGCCTTCTAAGTTGAGAGTCAAGAATACTGATCTAAAGTCAGTATCACCAAAGTAAGTGAGTGGCCGAACCAGAATCCAGCCCTTCAAGCCCCATCCAGGAAAAGGATCACTGAAGCCATCAATGTATCTTAAGACAAAACTGCAGAATATCCATCAAACCCACAACCAAGTTTCTGTGAAGTAAGAGAAAACAATGCTATTGGTGTGGCCAGCACCTGTGAGTGAAGAGATGAGAAGCCTCAAGACAATGACAAAGAAAGACAGGAAGTGCCTACATTACATATGGTAAACTCGGGTCCATGGCAAGAAAGGTATTTATTTCCCGTCAGTGGTCATGGCATGGACTAAACATAGGCTTCCTGCCTCTGGTCCTGCATTCTAGCCACCACATGAGTCACAGGTTGCCAAGACCCCATAAGCAAAGATGGGACAGTATCCCCCAGCACTAGCATTCCTAAGCCCCTATGAGGGAGATGCCCAAAATAACTTTTTCACCTCATTGCTGGAGTCCCATTGTTTGCACCTCAACTTCCTGATCATCATGTCCTCTCCAAGTCATCTGTACACCAGATTGCTGGAGTGTTCCATGGCTCAAAACACCAGATCCCACCCTATATTAGTGTCTGAACTTTGTAGATTGCTGTAGTTGCAGGTAGATGTCCATAGCACTACCACCATGTTGCAATAAAGTATAATACCGTCTAGGAAGTTTGGAGGTCTGGAGTGCTGAGATGGACAGAAGAATCCAGATAATTCCCATCACTGAAAAGACATCCAAGAAAGTCTGCCCAGCAATTCTTATGCCCACAAGGCTGATTTTTGTCTAATTACCCTAAGTATCTCAAAGAGGAAGAAGAAGAAAGAGAAAAAAGCAAATTTCAATCACTAAGGTAGATCCAGATATTGTGGGGAGAGACTATTTCAAAACTGGAGGTTGTTCCCTTGTTTCATCAGGAGGGGGAAAAGGGGCTGGGATATTGAACACCTATGGTCCAGGGCAAAGCAATAATAGAGACTGCTTGGGGCACCTGGGTGGCTCAGTTGGTTAAGCGACTGCCTTTGGCTCAGGTCATGATCTCAGGGTCCTGGGATCGAGCCCTGCATCGGGCTCCCTGCTTGGCGGGAAGCCTGTTTCTCACTTTCCCTCTCCCCCTGCTTGTGTTCCCTTTCTCACTGTCTCTCTCTCTCTGTCAAATAAATAAATAAAATCTTTAAAAAAAAATAATAGAGACTGCTTGAGAGGGCATTGGCTTTATTCTTATACTTTCAGCCCTGTCTCCCTTCTATTCTAAAGAAGCCAAGCCTCTGGCTCAGTTATCATTACCCCTAGAACTTAGTCCCACAGAACCTAAAATCTAAAAAAGACCACAAAACCAGGATCCAAACCCCAGATTTTTCAGATGAAAGTGGAGCCTCTAACTGGACACAGAGTTGGCCTGGAGACTGAGATATCCTAAATAGCAGTCCTGTCCCTCCCAACAGACTTGGGATTCCAAAATGCCTGATATTTTTTGGATAATCGGTGTGCAGATCCATTGGCTTTAATCAAGGAAACAAGGTTGTAATACCTATAATTAGCATAAATCTATCCTCCACACCTTCCTCCGTGTTCATTCCCTCTGCAGCTTTGTGCAGCTTAATGGGTCTTAGCACTTAAGTTGTTTTTCAGAATTCACTCAAGATATATGTGCTTTGGCACCAAGTCCTACAGCAGCCATTCTGGCAACTAAAGTTCTGAGCATGCCCAGATGTCTACCTGTGGCCATGTCTCTCTGCCAGCATGGGGCACCCTCTCCCAAGGTGGAAGAAAAGAACACACATACAGTTTAGGGACTGGAAACCTGAGGAGTCCCAAGCCTTCCCTTAGCCTCCTAATCTAAGCTCTAGTCTTGTCTGCTTACTCTCTAAAGACAGTGACCAATGACTTTACAGCTTTGAAGGATTCCTTTAAGACTCTGGAGTTACAAGTCCTCACCAAATAGGATTCCTTAAGAGCTTCTTAGAGCCCACCCACCCCTGTTCCAGAACACAGGGAAGTCTGGAGCTCTGGGGCCTCTGAAAGGTGAATGAAGGGTTGTCCTGGGGCCAAAGGGGCCAAAGGAGAGACTATAATAGGGCGGTGGATCCCCTCACCCAGACTTCAACCATAAAAGTCCTACTGCCTTTAAGGAACAATGTGGCTAAGTGCAGTGTGGTATTCTAGAATGGATCCTGGGACATTAAAAAGAACATTAGTGGGAAAATTGATAAAATCCAAACAAAGTCTAGTTTTGCTAACAATTTGTACTAATGTGAATTCTTTTTAGCTTTGACAAATGTACCATGGCCAACAGTAGGGAAAACTGGGTGAAGTGCATATGAGAACTCTCTTTACCATCTCTGCAACTTTCCAGGAAATCTAAAATTACTCCAAATGAAAACATATTTATAAAGAATAAGAGATGGGACCATCCCATTCTTTAGGAATGGAATATAACGCCCCCCATTGTTCTCCTCCAGATAAATAGGAATATGGGTAACAAATTATTAGGATATCCAACAAACAGCAAGGGAATGATCAGGCCTAGTAACTGGGCTCAGGCCACTGGACAGCCTGCAGGAGACCCTCATCTTTCAATAGTCAGAATCACTTTTCCTACCATGGTGCCTGGGTCTGCTAAGGAAAACCTAATGGCTAAAACCCTAAGGACAAGTCTGGCTAAGCTCTCACCAAACTGGTTCAGCAACCCTCAAGGACCATTATGTCCAGCTACTAATCCTCTCCCAGGCAGTTAAGCAGGGGGTCAGATCTCCCTACTCTGGGCCTTGGAGGAAAGAATTTAAGACTCAGGGTGGCTGGCAGCCCCTTGCCCAGGTGGGGATGAACAGAGTTGTGAGAGACCCACCTTTTTAGCACTGTTTCAGATTTCCAACTGGAGGAACACCTACTGGAGTAACCATCTGGTAGCTCTCTAGCCTGAATCTCACCCCTTGGGAGGAACAACTTTTCTGATTGGTGGGGGCCAGCATGCAGGCCACACCCTTTCCCCTTCTGATGGGCATCTGCCTATCTACAGAGAACAGAGAGGAGCCGCAAGAGTTCTACCCTAGTAGGGCAAAGCCTGCAATATTCCCAGGCTGCCATGACTGAGCAAAGTCTAGTCTGGGAATTCAGTATGAGGGAGCTCATCGTTGCTGCCCAGCAAGGCCACCATCTGCAACTGTTCTATCACTATACAAGTACACATTATAATCTCCATCTGTCTGAGTTCTCTGTCTCAAAGGGCTCAGAACTCAGAATCTGAGCAGGGAAGAGGGGTACCAGTTACTGCATGAGCCTCCCAAAACCCCAACAAAGAGCAAGGGGTATTGGTGGCTCCATGTAATCCTGAAAGTCAGTTAGCTTAAATCACCATCATTAACTTTTAAAGGTAAAAGTAAATTACAAGTTATTTCATAGTTCTGGCTCTCCTCAACACACTGCCAGCTACTCGATTTCCATCTAAGGACCTCTCCACTTGAGACCAAAAACTAATTAATTAGTCAACAAAACTTTGAGAATGTATTTTCTTTTCTATTAACTTGGACTCTGTTTGATTTAGAACATTCCCTCTTTCCCCACCCAATCAATTGAATTTGCTTTCTTGTCGGCATGCCTTTTTGCTTTCCAGGGGGATGAACAAACGCACCAAGATGGCAGGTGGGGCCAAGCTCCCCCATTGCTTACAAATGGCACGTGACACCAGGATTTTGCAAGCAGAGGATAAAAGGGGCATCTCAGGATTATCATCTCCATCTTCAGGATGGGAATAGCAGTAGAAAGTAAGGATATCTTGTCCTAACTTTCCTGATAAATCATCAGACATGGGATGGTATGCCGTGGAATGTTGGAAGAGAAAGTTTTTCTTCACCCATAATGGGGCAGAGGTTACCAGCTGCTCACTACAACCCATGTTCTTCTCTTCTACCTGAGGACACAGCTACACTCCACTTCCTTTACAAATGGCGAGACCCTGCATGTGATTGGGTTCTTGCCATGAGAAGTGACAGGCCCCACTTTCAGGTCAGGCCCATTAACCACATACATTCCTTCATGCCCATTTCCCCTCCCAGCTGTGGAATGGGGATGGATGCCTAGGTTGACCAAGGACACTACACAAAGAAGAGGGTAGAATTCCATCAGCTGGAACGACTGCATGGAGGAGGGGCTATTTCTCCAACAAGTTCACCTGCTCATACTGTTATATGACCTAGAAATAGGCTTCTATTTGTGTTGGAACCATTATATATATTTTGGCATCTACTTGCTATAGCAGTTGGCCTACCTTCTAACGCACTTAGGTAAGCCTTATTCAAAATGCCCATTTGGGAATTGGGAAGACATTTGTATTTTAGCTCCAATTATAGTAACAGTAATTAATATTTAACATTTATCATCTTAAGAGCTTTATATTTATTAACTCTTAAGCCTCATAGTAAATGTATATGATAAGGACTAGTAGTCCCATTTTATAGTTGGGGGCACTGAAAGGTTAAATAACTTGCCCAAGGTCATATAGCCAGGGATTATAGAAGCTGAGATACAAACCCAGATAGTGTGGGTCCAAGAGATAACACTTCTCATCACTGCTATGGGGTCACCACGACATCCACAAAATCAAATATTCTACCAGTCAAATCAGTTTATTCTAAATTATTCCCACATCCTAAGGGTTGCTGTTGTCATCCTCCTCAGGGGTTTCTAGGTACCCTGATCTGGAATCTCCAGCTTAGAACCCAGAACTTGTTATCAGCTGCCAGACCTGCCTTATGTCCCTCAGAAGTGTGTCTGTCTGGATTTTGGCATACCTTCTCTCATATCTCCTGGACACTTGGCTCCATCCCCTACCAAGACTCAACTCTGGCTTCGAGTCATCCTTGACTCTGACCACCACTCACCTGCCTCCTCCCGACATTGTCCCCAGATATTGATTCTACTTGCTCAGATAATGGGCTCCCCCCCCAACATCTTCAAAGACTCGCCTCACTTAGGTGGGCGTCTGTCTGTTCAGGTTCTTCTTGGTCTGGCCTAATCTACTTCTTGCCTAACTCTGAATGCTCATTCTGACTTTGTTCATTCATTCATATTTTTATTGGGCATCTACAATGCTAGGTACTGTGCTAGGCACAGTAACCTCCTCCTCTTCAGGACTCTCAAAACTTTCTTTGATTCCAGATTTGACCTCTAATTTCTTAGTGTTGTCTGATGTTCTGAGAAAGGTATAATGGTACAAAAATCCACACTTGTCCAAGCCAGCTTACAAGCAATCTCAGAAGCATCGAGTGAGTGACCCACAGAAGGAAAAGGTATGTCACCGGGCATAGCCTTAAGAAGAGAGAACAAAGATCCTGGCACTCTAGTGCAGAGATGTTTGTTTTCTCTTTCCAAATATGTAACAGGAAATCAGGCAGTTCACCTGTGTAAATCGTTTGCATATCACTCATATAGGAGCCAGATGGCACCTCTTTGTTTTAAGAAATTAAAAATAAAAAAGAAAGAACATAAGGAGGAGTTTATCTCCATCTCTCTCCCTGCTCTTGTATACACACCCTGGACTCTGTACTGGGCAGATGAACACACGCACGTTCACAGGCATGCTCACACGCACACACACCCATGCACACACTCACACACTCTCACACTCTCACACACACAAAGAGAGAGGCCTGGGTTATCTGCATTTAACTGAATTAGGCACCAGGAACTCACAAACTCCTAGGCTTAACAGATTTCTGTAACCTACAGTAGCAAATCTATCCCGGATGTCAGCTTGCAGAGAGAATCCTTCAATGCTCCTGCTATATAATAAATCACTGCATTCCCCCAGAGCCTCAGCTGGTGTACCAAACAAAAAAATATTTCATAAATCACCTGAACATGAACCTAGCTGTGATCATGAGGACCATGTAAACACTGACCAGAAGAACAGGCAAGCGCTGATGATCCAGTCTTTCTATTCAAGTTGAAACTTGGAAAGGAAAGTTTCCAGATGTGGTCAACTTAAAGACCCTACTCCTTTGGGGCAGCTACATGATCCCAGTTTATCTTCCAGTGCTCAGGAGGTCCTTCTCTCTGACCCAAGAATGACATCTGGAAATCAGATTATCCCTGTGGTTCTCCTGCCTTGGGTATGAAGGAAACAATAGTTTACCCAGTAAGCTATGTATTCCAGGCTCTTTACACAAAGTAACTTGCTTAACATCAAAATAACTCTGCCATGAGACTACATTTGTCCTCATTTTTTAAATGGGAAAACTAAAGAGAGGTTAGGGGAAGTGCGCTGGGGTCCCAAGGCTGCTAATGGTGGTGGTGTTTAGTAAGATCAGGTCCCAATGCAGAATGCCTTTGCACTCTGACGTCCTCCAGTGTGGATAACAAGACTTTGGAGTTCATCCAGTGATGTGACCCCTGGCAAATCTACTTCTGCCTTTTGTTTTGCAGAGGGTGAGGGAGGGGGAGCTGTGCATACATTAGGACATTGTGAGCAACTGAACACGAAGATATGATACATACTACTCTCAGAATATGGAAAGTATAATATCTACCCACCATCAGTGGGATATGCAGTTTTCCCATAGTGCACTGTTTGTACTACAATATTTCTTTTTAATTTCATATTCTCTGTGAACAAAGACATACATTTTCAAGCCAGCTGGCCTCCGCTTACACCCAGCTTAGAACTCATGAAAAAGGGATTGCAGATACCTGAAGAGTGGACCTTTTCCACCTCGCCCTCCCTTCCTCAAGTTCCAATCAGCCCTGGTGCCCACCGAAATAAGACAGATTCACCCCTTGCTGCTCTCCCAGGAGGAAAGAGCATCAGTTCCCAGTTGTTAAAGCAAGGGCAAAGCAGTATCATTGGATAGCTGATAGATGTGATTTTTTGACTTTTTTGAATCAGAATCAAGAAATATGAAGGGCACTCCTTGAAGTGAGTTTGACAGCTGAGTGTGCACACACTGTGGCCAGATATTGTTTCCCGGGACCGTGGTAAAGCCAGTAGAGAACAGATTGGCATAATCAAAAATCTGCCGCACCCAGAAAAACGATGATCCCTCCCTTGCTTTTATCAATACCAACGTAAATCTGAGCTCAGCCAAACAGGCCAGCAAACCCCATTACAGAGAGCACAAAGGCAATTAAACGGTGCCAACTCCAGCTAGACTCAAGAAATCTACAGTATTATTGGTATAATGGTATGAAAATCCACACTTGTCCAAGCCAGCTTACAAGCAATCTCAGTAACCACACCAATGCCTTTTTTGGAAATGAGTGAAAAAATTAGTCTAGATGCTAAAGAAAGACTCTGCTTTGATGTTTCCTGGCAGGTCTGCCCTGGCCATCCATCTATGGCACCTGCTGCATTGTGCTCCCTTTTCCGTATCTGGGATGTTGGACAGGGTAGGTGGCTTGAGAAACTGCCTAGTTGCTCAGACCTTACTACCTTCCCTGCTGTTTGGTCTACTTGGCCTCATATTCTCTCATGATGGTATATCATCTGGCTAAAATGAAGTGTCTTGAGTGACCAGGTCTAATGTCTGAGCAATGTTGTTTAGGCAAAACCATCAGGAGCATCCAGATTGAACAGATCTGCACATGCCAACCCCCAACTCCCAGCCTCATAGTCCACCATGCTTAGGCCAACAGGACAATCATATCTGGGCTCTTTGACTCACAATATGATCATTCATTCCCTACAAAGAAGATAAAACCAATGGCTACCATGCCTCTTGACCTCTAGAACTTTGTCCCACCCTCTTCTTATACCACCTATTCAAACCCCTCACCCACTCAATGTCCCTGAAGTAACTATTACATATTTCTTGAGGCATGTGCCTTCCAATCAGTTTGCAAAGGTTATCCTATCTCTGCATCTCAGGCTGCTCCCATACTTCCCTCTTTTGGGGTAAATGACACTCGTGCCCACTTGTCTTTTCCCTGGCAATAATGCCCCTGTCAAAACCACTCAATAATCCACTGGAAGGGGTTTCCCAAAGACGAAGAGAACAAATAATCCTGGAAGCAAAATAAGATAAGATACCTCTTAACATAAAGCAGACCACTGTATAGAAGTAAAATTGAATGTGATGCCTCCTACCACAATCAGAAAGCTTTTTCTAAGGCCAACCTGCAACTCTCTCCAAAGTTGGCAACAATAACATGCTTTCTTGCTTCACCTTTCCTAAATCATTCAGTTGATTTTGCTCAGCAGGACATTAATGATTTTTGCTACTTTACTGTGGGTTCTGGCTTCTCATCAAGATCTACCTTTGAAGACAAGATAAGCCTACACAGTCACCAGATAATTTCAGAGAATAAAATGTGTTGTGGGTAAGGCTGGGTCAGGGACTGAGTTGGGAGGTGTTAAAATGTAGCACCAAGTTGAGCTTGACTCTGTGTGCATTTGGGCATACATATATATGTATGAGTCTGTTTGCATGAAGAATGAGTATTGATGTATGTAAGAACACAATGCATATGTCATTGCAATGTAAGAATACCATCAAGTTGAATGTCCAAGAGGAAGGGAGGCATGAGCTATTGAGAGAATAATAAACAGGTATGTCAAGATGTAGGAGTGGCCAAAGGATAACCACCGCATGTATGTCTGAGCATGGGTGCATACGTGCGTTCTCCGGAGTGACAGGGTTAACGGACAATGACAAAGACATGTGAGCAAGGTGTTAGCTCTGCTGCTGAGTCCTGCAGCTGGAAAAGCCACCTTACCCTGTAGTAATCGGTGCTGTAGACATCTCTGGACATGCCGAAGTCCCCAATCTTCACCAGCAGATTGGCTCCAACCAGGCAGTTCCTGGTGGCCAGGTCTCGGTGTACGAAGTGCTGGGAGGCCAGGTACACCATGCCTGAGGCGATCTGACTGGCGATGTGGAGCATTTGGGAGAGCCCCAACTCGCCTTTCGCCTGGCGTGGCTGCCCATCTACAAGGATCATAGCATCTGGCCCATGGGCCCTGTGAGGGGTGGGGAAGAAGACAGAGGACAGAGAGAATTCAGGAGACCACGAGGAACAGCCTTCTTGATTCCCTGTTCTCAATCACCACAGAAATGAATAAATCTCTCTTAGCCTACTTATTGCCTATTTCTGTCTATCCAACATTACGATATGTGAGTGTGCATTATGAGTACAACACTACAATCAGATTCCCAACTAAGATGATGCAGACATAGTCTAATGGATCAGGAAATAAACCTACTCTTTTAAGTATCTTAATGCTATGCAGGAGTTTCCCCAGCTCTAGATATCCACTACAGAATCGTTAATAAAACAATTAACTCTTCCAGAGCCCTTGCTGTTCCAAGCTCTAAAGATCTCAAATCTATTAATTCACTTAATCCTCCAACTCCAATTTTGAGTTAAAGCAACTGAGGCACAAAATGGTCAGATCACCTGGCCAAAGTCACAGGAGTGCCGCAGTGGCCATATGGATAATCCGGAGGCCGAAGGAAACCAGACATGTGGCTCTAGAGAGCTCTAAATTTTAAGGAGCATCATCAATTGTGCTGAAGAGATTCCTGGGCCCCGCCCCCTATGATTCTGATTGGCTGGGCGGAGCTCGATCATTTGCATTTCTGACAAGCTCCAGGTGATGATGCTGTGGGTGGGCAGTCCACACTGTGGGTGGCAGGAGCCTGGAGTTCACATTCCTACCCTATCCATCACACTGCCTAGGACTGGATAACTTTTGTTGGTGGCAGGGCCGAATGGAGAGACCCTTCGGGTCTGGGAAGCTGAGGCCTGGGAAGCCCCGGTTCCCCCACCGTCCCAAATCAAGGCCCCGGATTTGTTATCCTAACGCCTTGCCTTGTCATATCCGTCACTTTTAGTATTCACTCTTTTCTCCAGAAAGCCCAATGAGCCATAACCACACCCAGAGCCCTTATTTATGAAGTTGTGGACCAAGGAGCCCTCGTGTACAGGGAGGCCTTGGCCTGTTTTACTGCTTCTCCAATTTCCACTGAAAGGAGTCGTTAAATACGAACACATTCATTTTATTGTCTCCTGTGGGTTCTGCCTACTTCACCCTCCGAAGGAGAGCTACTGCATCAGCCCCCAAGGAAGGAGCATCCGCAGGCAAGCCTGAGCTCGGATCGACCAATAGAGGACGCTGCAGCCTGCCCCTAAAAGCCACCAACTGGCTTCTCTACTCTTCTTCCCTCTTCCCTTATATTGGGCATGGCAGGGGTACACAGAGGCCCCCAAGAGCTCTCTGTAGGCCTGTCTGGGGCACTTGGGGCTAAAGGCACTGCTGAATCTATGGCGTGGGCTTGCTGGGAAATGGAGCATGTCCCTCGGACCGTCCCAGGGGGATGCAAGCACAGCATAAAGATCTTGAATACTGAGAAAAGGCATTGCCTGTATTAGTAACTATCCCGGTTCACAGTCCTGATAAAATACTACTTGTAATAATTTAACAGTAGCTATCATTGACTGAATACCCAGCTACGTGGAAAACTCATTTAGGTATTATACCAATATAACCACTTAGCACTCATGGTAGGAAACCTGTGGAGCAGTTAGTATTAGTCTTGTTTTCTAGGAGAGAGAATTAAGGTTTAATAACTTGCCCCAGGTTACATCACTAAGACGTGACAAATTCAGGATGTGAACCCAAGTCTGTCTGATGACAAGGACAGAGTTCTCCAAGAAAGGAATAAATTTCATTGTGAAAATCCAAGTTCAGGAGGTTCAAAACATTCTACAGATGTTTTCCCTTCTTCGGGGGCCATTTTTGGAAACCCAGCTCATAAGAAGAGTTCATTAACTGCTACCAGCCCTTTCCAGGACCCCTCAAAAACACGGCACACTAGTCAATGTCTCACTTGAAGAAGATGCTCTCAAGTTTTGGTGAGTGTGTTAGCAGTGTTCCATGGCCCACACGTGAACTCTGAAAATGTCATTATCAGCCATGGGATGCAATGGATACCAAAAGAACCCTACGTGTCAAGGGCCTGATTGTCCCAACTGCTTCCTGGGACCCCGAATTCTACACACCCTCACACACGGCTGCCCCCTCCACATCTGGCACTACTTGGAAATGGCAGATGTGGGAGGCAGAGAAGTGCGAACTCTGCTCTGGTGGTGAGAAGCTGTCTTCCCTGGGGAAGGCTGTCTGCCCCCCTGCCGTGCAGCTCCATCCAGAACCTTCTGGCTGAGGTTCCAGTCTCTTGCTAGTTCCATCAAGAGCATCTCAAAACCCAGATGATCTTGAGCGAAGTTTGGGGAAACCCTCTTACAACATATCTAATCTTTCTAGAACAGTTCTATCCAGTTGAACTTTTTATTGATGGAAATATTCTATACTGCACTGCCCCATATTGTAGCCACTAGCCCGAGGGGACTACTGAGTACTTGAAATGTGGCTAGTGTGACCAAGGAACCAAGGAACTGAATTTTTAAATTTAATTTAAGTCATGTAAATTTAAATTCAAACATCCATAGGTAGCTACAGCGCTGGACAGCATGGTTATAAATTTACCCGAGGAAAATCTGCTCTTGTTTTTCAACCATCTCTGTCTCCTGATGAACTTGTAACATTGTACTTTCTTATTCATCATAAAAAAGTCTCCAGCAAGAAGGTTTCCAGCAGGGATGTAAGATATTAGCTCCACTTTGCAACACGGAGAAATGTAAGGCACCAAGTGAGAAAACAATTCAGATCATCAGGAGAAAAGGTGGCTCTACAGTCTCAGAGTTGAGAGTTATAGGCTGGCAGGCCCTCTGGGCTCCCTCCTCAGACTCTTCCAGACCCTGCTCTTGTGGTCAGTCCACCTTGTGATCAGGAAGAAGATACTCACTTGTCATAGCATCCTCAGTATTTCCCCCTAGAAATCAGTGACAAAGGCCTGACGCTTGCTGCTCAGGAACTGATATGAAAGATTGAAAGGTTGCTTCTCATTTCTAATCCCTAGACTTATGTGTTCAGAGGAGCCGTGAGACTTCTGGCTCCAGGGGAACTGCAGGGGTTCAGGGGGGCTGGCTGGGGGCCAGGACTGGGGGCAGCAGTCCTTGCTTACCTGAGGAACTTGTTCAGGTCTCCATGCTTCATGTACTCAAAGACCATGATGAGCGGGTCCCCATCACCACACACCCCATAGAACTTGACAATGTGCTCATGCTGCAGGTTAGTGAGCAGCTCAGCCTCCCTCTGGAAATCCTTCCGGGCAGCCAGGGTGGGATCCTTCAGGGCCTGGAAACAATGCAGGACATGGGTTTTAGCAACCAGAGGGCAAGGGCCTGTCTGCTCCCCTCCTGGGAAGAAACCTGCCCATGATAAAGACAGCTGGTCCCCAACCAATCTGATTTTAATCAGGGTTTAAAGACCATGAGGTGATATCACAATAGCCAGGCCCGATTCCTTCTGTCCTCAGCCTGTTCATCCTTGCAGAAACAGAAGCCAGCTTTCTGGTGCCCCACCTTCCATCCACTGGCCACTGATCTCAATGCATGTTCACCTCAGAGCCCTTTGCTCCCTGAGAGTTCGCATGTATGGCAGAGGGAGGGGGCTGGGCAGATGGAAAGACTGACCAAGGTGCCTTCCCCTAAGCTTTCCTTGAAGAAATGGTCCTGCAGCTAAAAATAACAGTGGAAAAACCACCACCCCATTGCTTTAACTTTGTAAATTAGCCTATGCCCAGAGCCTACCAGAAATCAGGCATAATAAAGCCTCCTTGCCCTTTCTATTCCTTGATTTTAGATTGTGAAGGAGTGTATATTCACAGAGAAACATCAACATGTTGCTTCCAGAAGGCACCTGTGTCCTCCTAGTAGGAAGCTGAAGGAGGCACTGGGGGGCGAGTGGGACTGCAGCTATGGGAACGGCAGTGAACGGGCAACAGCTTTAGGATCCACCAAGAACCAGGATGGCATCAAGTCCTGCAAAATCCCAGGGCAGGATGGGCAGGTGGGCATCCTGTGGTCACTAAAATGCCACAGCGTAGCCCCTGTGGGTGGGAGAGCCCAGGGTGAGTGGGAGATATCAGACTGGGTTTCAGGAAGACAAATGGAAGAGGAGCAGTCAGGAGGGGTGTCAGGTGTGAGTGTGGACACTCTAGCACTAGAAGGGGATGGTGAGACCGAAGTAGAAGACTCTGAGAACATCTGAGGGACCGTGGTGGACAGGGCCCTGCCACAGGGATGCAGCTATGCAGGCCCGAAGGAGGGTGAACAGTAAAGGTGCGTTGCGGTGGGGGGCGTCCTGCAGGAGGCACAGCCTGGGCAGGTGGGTGCACACATTTCAGGCTTCCCTCCCTCCTCCACGAGGTCGGAGGGCAAACAGGGCCAAACAGCCACTTGCTTCAACCAACACAGTTTCGTAATCTCACCAGACACAACACCAGGCCATGAGGGAGTGAGTGTGAAGTTGGCACGCTCTTTTCAGCTTAGTGATAATCTAGACAGGCATGAGAATGGTTTGCATCCTCTCTGCCAAGCATCTGGCCTTTTGGTGATTTAGGCTGACCCACCTCCCCTGTAGATCATGTTACTCCTGCAAGGCCTCGCCAGCCACGGGTCTTTCTGTTGCCTCGGCCACACGCATTAACTGAAATCCACAGGGCTGACTTGGCTGACAGCCCTGCAGGGATGTGCATATGCAAAAATCCTATCTAGTAGGGCCCATCAGACCTCCATCAGTCGCTAGCACACATTAGAGATGATGCACTTTGAGCACTAAATATCACCAGCTTCCTTCCACCTGCTTATTGCTGGAGTTGGAGAAACTGAGGCCCAGCCCTGTCTGGGAGTCAGTATGCATTCACACATCTCAAATGGAAGCGTACCATTAAACCGGACCTCAGCCATCTCCGGGACCCCAGAGTTCAGTCTCAATGTCTCTAGGGCCATGGTCTCCTAGCTAGAGATCAAACCCACTCCGACATCGACCGGCACCACCTTTCACTCTTTTCAAACTTTGGAGCGTTCACGGAAAACGCATTTGATGAAATGATTCTACCGTTGACAGAAATTCTGGGCTTTATGTCATGCAGCTTTCCCACATGACAGGTGAGGAAACCGAGGTCCAGGACGGGGAAATGACTTGCCAGAGACCATGCAAGAAGCCAGGGCTTGAATCTAGAGCCCAGGGACACTTTCCTGGCTGGCACACCTGCTTGAGTTAATTTACCAGATGAATTGACCACCAGGCATGTTCCCAAGGAAATGGGGGGCACAGAAATTTTATGGTGTGAAAGGGCAGAGGAGAGGGCCAGGTAAGGCAGAGGGGCCGGGCGCAGCGAGGATGCTGGACAGGTAGGGCTGACTAAGCCCGGCAGGGAGGTGGGCGGTCCAGCCCGTTGCTGACTTTGCCGGCTCTGAAGCTCATGTGCTCTGCACTTCGGCTCTGGCCGCCTTCTCAGGGAAGCTGCCCACTAAGAAAGGAGCATGCCGCTGTGTGTCCACGTGCAGCCAGAACAATGACATTTGCAAAGGTTTCTTGCTATGCGTGGGAGAAGGCAGAGTCATGGTGAGAGGGGTCCTCGCTGCGACCCAGCTCCTGAGCTGCGTGGCCTGGGCCGTGGGTAGAGGATGACTGCCAGTGATTTGTTTATTTTCATGAAGAATAAGAGGGGGGAGAAAAGAGGAACCCAGCATGGGTGGGATGGGAGACTACAGAGATTTATGGGAATGCTGGATTTATGAGAGGGAAAAGTAGATCAAATTTGGGGCCAGCCAAATGGCCTCTCTCCATCTCTGTAAATCATTCTCTCGAACTGTCTGGACGCCAATAGCAGCCATGGGATTTTTCCGTTCTTGGCTCTCAGGCAGTGCCAGCCAGCGTGCCCAAGCCTGGTGCTCCACACTGCCAGGCAGACAGGGGTTCCTCATTTGGGAGATGGGGCACAGAGCAACCACTGTCCCCTAGTCTCTCCACAGCCCTTGTCCACTGCTAGTTCTCTCTCTGCCTTCACACCGGGTTTTCCAGCTCCTGAGTCCAACCTGAAGTGCCTATGTAATTGGCAAGGGGTCAGGTGCGGCAGCTGGGGGCCAGGGCTGCAGGTGGCCCCAATTCCCAGGGATTGATGAAATTGGAACATAGATGACAGGAGGAGACTAATGAGGAGGAAAATCAGCTCAGAGGCTCCCCCGCCCTTCTCAGTGGCATCCACGCTCAACCCCTTCTTTGGGACTGGGAAACTTCAAAGTGGATCGCCATTCAGGGGCACCAGTGAGCTCCTGTTGTTGCAGGAGACGGGTCTCGCCAGAGGGTCTCTGAAGCCGGGGAGGCTCCCCTAGGCCCTTTGAGCAGTATCCACAGAACAAAGAAATCTGGAATTTGCCCCCCACCTCATCTCCTTTCTTTTCCCCCAAAGTTTGAGGACATTTCACTTTCTGATCTTCCGCTCTATGTGCATCATATCTCATGTCCAGCCCAGCCCTGGGCTTCAGTGGGGCCATCTGGTAAGAGAGGAGGGAAGCAGTCCAGATGACAAAAGCATTCGAATTTCTTTGGGCGCCTGAGTGGCTCAGCACCCAACTCTTGATTTCGGCTCAGGTCGTGATCTCAGGCTCTGAGATCGAACCCCACAATGGGCTCCGCACTGAGCATGAGCCTGCTTAAGGTTCTCTGCCTCCCTCTCCCTCTGCCCCTCCCCTGCTCGTGCAAAGTTTCAAAGTGTTTGGCTTCAGATTTCATTAGTATACTGATTTAACCCATTTAATATATGCAGAGATACACACATTCCTAAATGTTCACATTTTTAAATATTCAAACACGCACACACGCATGGCAATCTACAGTTTTTAAGTATAAAAATCATCTCTCTCCTTTTCTCTCAAAATCCGCTGTCACTTCTCCTTGCTGACACTCCCAAACGGTTTTATGAGAGAGGAAGCTGGGTAAGTTTTCACAAGCAGAGGTGGGTCTCATCTGGTTTCCTGGCTTACAACTGGCCATTGGTTTCCCGTTGTTTTTAGGATAAAACCCAAACCCCTTAAAACAGTCATGGGCTCTAAATGTCAGGTCTCCCCATCTCTCTCTGCCTCCTTTCCTCCCATGCCCTTCCTCTCCACTCATTACACTTTGATCTCGTTGGTCTTTCTGTCCTTGGTACCCACCAAGCTTTTACCTGCCTCAGGCCCTTTGCACATGCATTCTTTTGGTCAGAAAAAACTCCACCAAGTTATATCCACATGACTGGCCAAATTAACTGGTACTGTCTGTTACCTCTCAGGAACATCCTGACTGAAACCCATTATGCCCTGAATAATGGTTGGATACCCAGATAGATACTTCTATCCCAGAGCGGAGCTTGCAAAGGGTCAGCTGTGATTGTTTCTCAAAACCATTTATGATCCATCTGTTAATGTCATTGCTTAATGTAATGAAACATCATAGAAACCAATGAAATATGAGTACAAAGAGTTGGCTGGTTTTCTTTCTTTTTCTTTTTTTTTTAAGATCTGAGTAATTTGGGGGACATCTTGGTGGCTCACTTGGTTAAACATCTGATTCTTGATTTGGGCTCAGGTCATGATCTTGGGGTCATGGAATCAAGCCCTAAATTGGACTCCGTGCTCAGCAGGGAGTTTGCTTAAGACTCTCTCTGTCCTGCTCCCTCTGCCCCTCCCCCACTCTCTGTGCTCGCTCGCGCTTTCTCTCTCTCAAAAAAAAATAAATAAATCTTTCTTTTTTTAAAGATTTTTTTAAAATTTATTTGAGAGGGAGCAAGAGAGGACAAGCAGGGGGAGCAGCAGAGGAAGAGGGAGAAGCAGACTCACCGCTGAGCAGGGAGTCCGATGTGGGGCTCGATCCTAGGACACTGGGATCATGACCTGAGCCGAAGGCAGATGCTTAACAACTGAGCCACCCAGGTGCCCCAAGTTGCCTGTTTTTATGGAAACTAAGGTGAAGACTTTAGAAAGACATGCTAAAGGTCAGTGGTTAAAAAGTGTTAAGAATAAGAGGAAAACCTATTTTTTAAGAAATTGGGAAAATACTAAAAATCTAAGATTCTGCACTCAGACTGTTTCACAAATGTTTTAAGTGCCTGTTCCAATGTAAACTAACTGACACTGGAAATCATGAACACCCAAAACAAAAACAAAACAACTCTCCAAACGAAAAGGAACTTAAGAGCTGCAGTTCATACATACTGGAAGAAATGGAATGTTAGAGCCAAATGATTAAAATTATCAATAACTACAACATGAATTTCCTGCAGATAAAGTTAATTTTATAGGAATAGGCTGATAGAGATGTTAAAATAAGTAAATGCTCAAAGACAGTAAAGAAATAATTATTTAAAACAACAACAACAACAAGGTATGCAGCCAAAACAGGGAGAAATAAAATTAAGATAACCATAAAACCATGAACCAATTAGACATCTTGGAAGTAGATTATATGGTTCATGGAAGTTAAAACAAAAGCCTCCACAGAAAGGACAAACCCTACACTAGATAAAACCACAAGAAGAATTCATGACTCGGAGCAATGCTGAGATTCACCCAGAACACAGCATGGAGAGACAGAGGGAACCAGGAAAGGCAGAGACGAGGGGCTCATGCCCTCATCTGTGAAGGAGAGGGGCTGCCTGGATCTGAAGTGCTCCCACCACTGATTCGCTGCAGGACCTTGGGCGAATTGCTTGACCTCTCTCTCTGTGCCTCAGTGTCCACTTCCATAAAATGGGGATAGTGATCATACCTGACACTGAGGGTGGCTTGTGAGAACAAAACATTAACATGCACACATTACTTATAGGAGGGCCATAATCAATACTCCCAGTTAGATGTTGTTGTCATCATCCTGAACACCCCTCCTCCTCCTCCTCATCTATCCCTTCAGGGCTCTAAGGTTCTAGGATTCTGAGATGTGAGCTACATGGGCCTGTGTGTGCCCTTGCCTCCTCCATCCCCAGTGCCTCACGCAGGGCCAGGCACATAGTAAGTGCTCAATAAATATTTATGGGATGAATAAATTAAGCATATTTTCAAGAATATGATCAATCTTTGAAAGAAAAATATTTTATAGCACACTGAACTCTTACAAATCTAACATCAGTGTATCCTCAATGTAAGGAGAAAATAAAACACTGCCAACCCCCCCCAGAAGTGCCCCCACCCCATGCCCCGCCCCTCCAATATTCCCTCTCTCACCCCAAAGGGAACCACTATACTGACTTACAGAGTTCACAATCTTGCTTTTGTAAAACTCTTTTTACTACCTAAATATAAATCCCTAACCTCTAGAGTTCAGTTTTACCTGTCTTTTAAACTTTAAATATGTGCAATCATATATATAACATTATATATATATATTATATTTATATATAATATATACATGTATGCATATATATGGTGATGGTGATGAGATATATATATGTATATATATATTTTTCTCTGTATTTGTCTTTTTTCATTCAATATGGTGTTTTTGAGATTCTTTATTATTACATATAGCTATAGATCACTCATTTTCCTTGGTGAATAGTTTCCCATTGTATGAACATACCACATTTATTTATCCATGTTGTTATTGATGGACATTTGGGGCTGTTTCCAGTTTTTGGCTGTTGTAAATAATACTTTATGAACATTATTAGACATATCTCTAGATAGATAGATGATAGATAGATAGATAATAGGAAGGAAGAGAAAGAAAGAAAGAAGGAAGGAAGGAAGGAAGGAAGGAAGGAAGGAAGGAAGGAAGGAAG